>NC_091469.1:478773534-479073534 GCF_036971445.1 Narcine bancroftii | reverse complement strand
AAGTGCAAAGTGGTGCATTTGGGAATTTAAACAAGGGGAGTATTGTATTCCAAGGTGTATAAGTACGTAAGTAAATCACGAAGATCTGTAGACACAGTGGTTGAAGTAAAATCACAAAATACTGGAGAAAGACAGCAGGTCAAACAGTTATATATCTTTGGCTTGGCTTCGCGGACGAAGATTTATGGAGGGGGTAAATGTCCACGTCAGCTGCAGGCTCGTTTGTGGCTGACAAGTCCGATGAGGGACAGGCAGACACGGTTGCAGCGGTTGCAAGGGAAAATTGGTGGGTTGGGGTTGGGTATTGGGTTTTTCCTCCTTTGCCTTTTGTCAGTGAGGTGGGCTCTGCGGTCTTCTTCAAAGGAGGTTGCTGCCCGCCGAACTGTGAGGCGCCAAGATGCACGGTTTGAGGCGATATCAGCCCACTGGCGGTGGTCAATGTGGCAGGCACCAAGAGATTTCTTTAGGCAGTCCTTGTACCTCTTCTTTGGTGCACCTCTGTCACGGTGGCCAGTGGAGAGCTCGCCATATAACACGATCTTGGGAAGGCGATGGTCCTCCATTCTGGAGACATGGCCCACCCAGCGCAGCTGGATCTTCAGCAGCGTGGACTCGATGCTGTCGGCTTCTGCCATCTCGAGTACTTCGATGTTAGGGATGAAGGCGCTCCAATGAATGTTGAGGATGGAGCAGAGACAACGCTGGTGGAAGCGATATATAGCAAAGGAACCAACGTTTTGGGCTTGAGCCCTTCATCAAGGGATGTGAAAATGCCAGCAGGCATCTGAACAAGAGTAGGGAGGGAAGTGGGGGTGGTGGCAAAATTAAGAGATGATAGGTGGAGAAAGGAGGGATGGTTGGGTGGGTGAGGGGGGAGGGAGGGAGAACTGGAAAGACAGGAAAAGGGGAGAGGGGAAAGAAAAAGCAGGCAGGTTTAGTAGATAGCAGAAAAGTCAATGTTAATGCCATTTCGTTGGAGAATGCCCAGATGGAAAATAAGGTGTTGTTCCTCCAATTTGCAGATGGTCTGGGTGAGATAGTACATAAGGCCATGGACAGACATGCGACTCGGAATTGAAATGGTTGGCTACTGTTGTTGCAGACAGAGAGGAGGTGGTCAGCGAAGTGATCTCCCAATTTGCACCCAGTCTCTCCGATGAAGGGAATGCCACAAAGGGAGCACTGGATGCAGTAAGTCAGTCCTGCGGATATACAAGTGATGTGCTGCTTCACTTGAAAGGACTGTTTGGGGTCCCTGTTCATAGTGAAAGAGGAGGTGTGGGTGCAAGTGTTTCACCTTCTGCAGGCACAAGGGAAGGTGCTGGGGGTGCGAGGGAGGGGAGGGATGAGTGCATGAAGGATCACAGAAAGAGCAGTCCCTGCAGAAGGCCAAAAGGGGAGGAGAGGGAAAAATGGTGGTGAGACCCTGTAGTAAGTGCTGGAAATTCTGGAGTATAATGTGTTGGATTTGGAGGCTGGTGGGTGGTAGGTGAGGATGTTTGTTGTATATGGGGGCAGAGGGGGTCAGGCCAGATGAGCAGGAGCCAGGCTAGATGAGCGGGAAATGGAGGAGATGCAGGTGACGGCTAAATTGATAGTGGTGGAGGGCAATCCTCGTTTGTGGAAGAAGGCAGACATTTCGGAAGATCTGGACTGGAAGACCTCATTTTGGGAACAGATGTGGTGGAGATGGAGAAATTGAGAGAAAGGGATGGAATCCTTGTAGAGTGTGTATCAGAGATGGACCAGGTGAGTTTTAGATCAAGGTGTAAGTTGGATGCGAAGTGGATGACAAGATCATCACAGGTGAATGAGGCAGTCCTGATATAATCGCTTATATACTGGAGAAAGGGTTGAGGGGTCTTGTCTCATGGATTGCAGCATGGATTGCTCTACAAAACCCACAAACAGACACAAAAATCTGTAGATACCGTGGATGAAGTATAAACACAAAATACTGGAGCATCTCAGAAAGTCAGAGTGTCTTTTATGTAGCAAACGTCAAGGTGCAGTATAAGTGCTTAGCTCCTTAAAAGTGATGACACAGGTAGACAAAGTGCTGAAAAAGGCCCATGGTATGCTTGCCTTCATTGGATAGAGCAGTGAATTGAGACGTCATGTTACAGCTGCACTGAATGTTAGTGAGACCATAACTTCAATGCTGCTCGCAGCTCTGCTTGTCATACCATAGGAAGGAAGTGGTTAATCTAAAGAGGTAGCAGAAAAGATTCCCAAAGTCATTGCTAGGACTGGCAGTCCTAGTTATGAAGAGGGGCTGGATAGGATGGGGCAAGAAAGCCGAGGGATGAGCTTCTGAAGATTTATGAAATTATGAAGGGCATACCGTGCATCTTGGCGCCTCACAGTTCGGCGGGCAGCAACCTCCTTTGAAGAAGACCGCAGAGCCCACCTCACTGACAAAAGACAAAGGAGGAAAAACCCAACACCCAACCCCAACCAACCAATTTTCCCCTGCAACCGCTGCAACCGTATCTGCCTGTCCCGCATCGGACTTGTCAGCCACAAACGAGCCTGCAGCTGACGTGGACATTTACCCCTCCATAAATCTTCGTCTGCGAAGCCAAGCCAAAGAAAGAAGACATAAGGTGGATAATCTCAGTCTTTTTCCCAGGATAGGGAAAGTCTAAACAAAAGGGAATAGATTTAAAATGAAAGAGGAAAGATTTACATGGGACCAAATAGGAATGAGGTGCCAGAAGAAGTGGTAGAGAGAGATAGAATTTCAAGGTTTTAAAGATACTTGGACAGGTGTGTGCATGGATGAGAAGGATATGTAGGCAAATGGGATGAGCTCAAGAAGGCACTGTGGTTGTCATTGATGAGTTGGGAAGACATGTTTTCATGCTCAATGATTATACGAATGAGACTATAGAAAATTCCTACACAGCAGTGGGGGATATTAATCTGCAACTGCCTCATTGCATCTAATCTTTTGAATATTTCATATTAATTGGTAGTTTGAAATCATGAGATATTTTAATCCTTAGTAAGAACATTAATTACTGAACGAAGATTCACGCAAAGAAGAGAAATAACATGAGTTGGCTCAACTTTGGACAACAATACTGTTTTCAGTCCAACCAAGCTTCACCCATCATCACCAAGGTTCAAGTAAATAAAAAGATCCAACCCACGAGTGAGTAAACCTAGGTTTCTGCTCAAAATATGTAAGAACTGTCCAAGATTTCCTCTGTCCCTTCAGGGACAATCCTTAGCCATGCTGCAAGCAGATTCACACTGATAATTCCCACAGGCATTCTCTTGCCTTGAGCATGCGTGCCGCTTTCACACAAAGTCCTGTAAAACAACATCTGTGAATGTTTTCTGCATAATAAAATGGAGCTCTTGATCAACCCATGCTCGAGCAAATAAAAATATGGGTTATTCACCAAATCAAAAGCCTGAGAATACGGAATTTTGCACTTTCACTTAGTGGATGTAATCTCACCATTTTATAAAGATATTTTTCAGGATGCCAGATGAGGCAAATGAAATACAGAGTGAATTGTGGGCCTTTGGCAGGAAGAAGAATCAGAGAAAAATAAGACATAATAGATTATCTGCCCCTTTTGGCTTTTACAACCATTCAATGTAATCATGGCTGAAACTATTTTTCAATGGAATGTACCCACTTTTTACCGAAACCTCTTAACACAGTTTGTGCCTAAAAATCTATTTCTAGATTAGATCTAATCCAAGAATTGGCCTCCAGCCAGATTCTGAGGTAGGGAGGTTCATAGAATCTTAATGAAGAAATGTGTCATCATCTTACTTGAATGTCTTATCCTTTATTCTATCAGTCGGCCCTTTCAAACTGCCGTGTAAAATTAGGTTAACTGAGCAATTTACTTGGTTAGTGTCCCAGTTACGCAGCAGTTAGAAAGGGTCCAACCAGATCAATCCCATTGTTACTCAAGCAGGTCCATGACCTACCTCAGAGGTAGTCAGGGAACCTAGTAAAACTTACTTAGGTCTCATCCACAGGCGATTTGAACAGGAAAAATGGCTGACCCGCTTATTCTGGTGACGTCAGCACTTTCGTGCGTGTGTCACCAGGCAGCCAGCATCTGAACATTCGGCGATACTTCTGGCGAATATGTAAGACGTCATTGCGGGGCCGGGATCCCCCTCAAATCACCAGGTTGGCGATTTAATGAGTCAATCCTCCTGCAATTTAAAGGTGCTTCTAGCACCTTTGACCCAGTAATCACACCTATGGTCCCAGGAGAGCTACCCAGGTACTGCAATTTAAAAAGAGCTACTGTACTCTCTTTAGAAAAATAAACATTACAGCTCTATAGACCCTTCAAGCCCATGATGTTGTGCCAATCTATTTAAACCTACTCCACCATCAACCTAACCCATCCGAACCTCATAGGCCAAAACCCTATTTTTCTTACATCGTTCTAGACATACCACTCCATATGTCAAATTCTGTCCGAATTTTCATACTTCCAACATAGGAGGAGTCTATCATTGCTCTAGGAGCACTCCCATTTGCTCACAACAGCAGCACCAAATGCAATTTGTTTATAGCTTTGTGTTTGGAAAGGATCTAGTAAATACAGGACAAATAGACCTTGGAATCTCAGGTTGCGATTCCTTTTCAGCCGTAAATCTGTTCGCAGGTAAGGAGACCCAAAGATGCACTTGGTTTCACCAAAGCCCTGTATAGTTTCGGTTGAAAATTGTAGAGGGGCTGATCAGTAAAGTTAGGGACAATGCAAAAACTGACAGATTTGTAGATAGTGAGGAAGGTTATTAAAAGAGGTAAGAGTGAGTGATGATTGGCAGAAGGAGCCATATGGGGGCATAAGGGCTAGAGATGGTAGACAGAGGCTGGAGGGAGTTAAGTGAGGACATAAAATCTACCTGTTTGAGAATCTGAGAAATCAGGAATGTGATAATGGGAACCATCATGTGAGAGGTGAAGGGTAGAAGAATTTTAGATTTTTTTTTCATTCCTGGATTTGTTTATTGGTACATTTACCAAGATACAGGGAACTGCTTTGTTTTGCAGTCAAGTCAACCCATGCTTAAGTACAGCAGGTAATGGCAATGATAAAGCAAAAGTGCAGCAAAATGCTGGTTATCGTGTTACTACTAAACTGCAAGGATATAGAGAAAAGTCCAGTTGAACAGAGCAATGAGAGGCCCATTCAAGAGTTTGATAACAGCAGGAAAAAAATTGTCCTTGAATCTGGAGGTTCATGTTTTCAAGGGGAAATAGAGTGTGACCAGGGTGGGATGGGTCCTTTAAAATACTAATAGCTGGGAACAGTATCTTGTACATGCAGGGATAGTAGATAGAACCAGGAGAATGAAGGGGACAAAAAATGGATGATGAGAGGAGGTGAAGCTGTGAAAAATGGGAGGACGAGAGGTGGATCAGAAGAGAGAGGAGGGGTATATTATGGGGTGTAATTGGGTAGCACAGGCTCGTAGGCCGAAAGGGCCTGTTACCATGCTGTGTATCTGCATTTAAAATAAAATGATCATATACAGGAGGAAGGAGTTAACTGAATCATACCGTTGTGTTGTAGTCTACCCATGTGCAATAGGAGGTGTTCTTCTAGATTCCACTGAGCCTCACATTGGCAACAAGATGACTAAGGACGGAAGAGCTGTTATAGGAATGGGAAGGGAAGTAGAAATAGTGCATGCATTTAAAGAGATGTGTGGCAACTTTTACATTAAAACACAGCCTGGAACGGTTCCCAGGGTAGCGATGGAAGCAAAATCGTTAGCACGCTTAAAAGGTTGTGCCTCACAAGCCTAATTGAGTTTTTTAAGGAGGTAACAAAAGAAATTGATGAGGGTAGGGTGGTAGATGTGGTTTACATGGATTTTAGCAAGACATTTGACAAGGTCATCCACAGGTTTTACATGATAGAGGAATTAGGGGATATGGGGAGAAGGCAGGTCGGTGGAGTTAGGTCATAAATTAGATCAGCCATGATCGTATTGAATGGCGGAGCAGGCTCGATGGGCCGAATGAGGTGATAGAGGAATTAGGGGATATGGGGAGAAGGCAGGTAGGTGGAGTTAGGTCATAAATTAGATCAGCCATGATCGTATTGAATGGCGGAGCAGGCTCGATGGGCCATTTTTGGCCTACTCCTGTTCCTATGTTCCTAGGAGACTCATCCAGAAAGTCATGGATGCATGAGGCATGGAATCAGTGGAACCTTGGCTGTGTGAATAAAAAATTGGCTTGCAGAGAGTAGTAGTGGAAGGACAGTATTCTAGCTGGAGGTTTGTAACTAGTGGAGCATCACAAGGATCTGTTCTGGAACCTCTGCTCTTTGTATAAATGTCCTGGATGAAGAGGCAAAAGGATGGGTCAGTAAGTTTGTGGTTGACACAAAGTTTGGAGGAGTTGTGAAAAAAAAATGAAAATACATATTGATGACATTTTTTCATAAGTGATAAAAATCAAGACACAGTGAGATACTCACAAACCAAAGCGTTATTTTTAGTTATTTACTGTAAGAGTAATGCCTTTGGTTAACAAACTAACCAACAGCAAACAATTTTGCTGTATCTGAATCCATCTAATCTAGTCACATTCAAGCTCAAGGGTGCAAAGATGAATTATAGCACTCACTCAGATAATGATTTTTTTTAATTGATTTGATACTGTTTTTTTTTGCAAGTGATTACAGTTCCTCCACATAGAGGAGGAATGATAAAAATCAATAGAATAGCTGAGAGACAGGATTTGATTCTGCACCATTGTGAAACACCATGACTCTCCAGCAGGCTGAGGGGGAAATGTTACCGCTGGAGGCAAAGTCAAACTGAGCAGTCAAAGGAGTTTTATTTTTTTTAAACTTTAACTTGTGTACTCATAAATATTAAAAAAAACATTACTATGTTTCATCTGGGCCCTCTCCAACCAGATGTCATTCACATCAACTTCTCCAGAGTCCGTTAAGCCCCTCCCCCCTCTAACTTTCCCTATCCCTTTCCTCCAACTCCCCACCCCTTCTCTCTCCATTCAGACCTACACCCTCCCCCTATCACTTCTCAGCTTCTTTTCGCTTCTCTTCTCCAATCCATATCCACCCATGAGCTCTTACCTCCTCCTCCTCCTTTCCCTTTCTCCCTCCTCCCCCCGCCTCTTTATTCAGGCACCTGCCTGCTTTTTGCTCGTCCTTTAATGAAGAGTTCAGGCTTGAAACGTTGGTTACCCTTTACTTCCGACAGATATTGCGTGACCTGCTGAGATTCTCCAGCACTTTTGTGTACTGCAATAGCCATGCTTGTACGTCCACACCAAAACTAATGAAGTTAAAAATACTCTAAATGGCGAAGGGCAACTTGGCAAAAGTCACTAGGTACATGTGTAATTGTGTTCAACAACCCTCAATCCCATGTAAAACATTTGGCCTAATTAAACCATCATAATGGCTATAGCCCCAATACAGAACTGATTTATGGAATAAAAATGTGTCTCCCAGCAAAGTCAATGGCTAATTACTGCTGCAATCAAACAGCAGGATGGCGAATCTGAGCTGATTTTATATAAATGGTAATTGTATCTGACAGTTTAATTGTTCTCCTATTATTTTTACTATGACTGCTCTACAACTACTTCTGTACTTTGATGAAATGTAATCAATTTTCTTTCCACAGACGTTTTCCAGCATGACTGCGGACAGCAGTTCACTTTATAAATCTTTGCTCTGTGTTCTTCCCAAACAATCTCAACCTTCCACAACTTGGAATTTTCCATGAACTGTATTCAAAAAGCCTCTGTTCAATCAATTCAATCTGCAATCTTTGGCAGCCAGGAAACTGGTGAGCTCTTTAAAACAAAAATCTCCAGAGCTCAAAGTGAGGGACAACAGAGTTTCAAAGAACACTGACACCCCTTTCTTGAAGGAATGTATTCAAGTCAGGGTAGAGTTTCAAAGGCCCATCATTATTTGTGGGTCAAGCCCTAAAGTGGCCTGCCAACTTTCCAGGTGTGACCCTGAACCATCAGGAGTTAAAGATCAATACCAAGTTTGAGAAGCCAAAGAGAAAAATCAAAGGAATTAAAGAAATTATGCAGTTCCTTTGAACTCATTTATTTCCTAGTTATAAATACACCAGCAATAAACAGAGTTGATTGCAAAGAGCAATTAGGAGTAAAAATGTACAGTATTTCCAGGAATAGGTACAGATGAAGTTTGTAACAACTAAAGAAATGTAAGCAGATTCCCATGAGTCTTAACTACTCTAAAACTCTCAACCTCAATAGGGAATAGAAGCATGTTTTTTTTTAACAGATATGTAAGCACAGCATGCATTGTCCACCTGTAATTGGCTATGCATTTAGGACCTTTTCAGGCCATATCAAAAATCAGTAAAGTCCTTTTCTAAGTGAAGATGTCTCTCCTGGTTTTAACCATAGTCTGTCAGAATTTTGTATGTTTTCTTCCAACTCGAATGGACTGATGGTCTATTTAACCCAATCACAGAGAGAGAGGGGGGGGCGGGCAGAGAGAGAGAGGGGCAGAGAGGGAAGGGCAGGGGGCGAGGGAGGGGGAAGGGGTGAGGAGCAGGAGGAGAAGGAAAGAGGGGGAAGAGAAGGGGAGAGGTAGGAGGGTAATTGGGAGGGGAGACGGGAAGAGAGATGGGAAAGGAGAGAAAGGGAGGGGAGAGGGGGTGGCGAGAGAGGAGAGAGGGAAGGGAGTGTGAAAGGGGAAGGAGGCCAGAGAGGGGGGATAGTGAGGGAGGGAGAGAGGGGGAGAGGGAGAGAGATGGAAAAGAGGCAGAGAGAGGGGAGGGGGAGAGAAAGAGAGAGAGGGAGGGAGAGAGGGGCTAGGAGAAAGGGTGAGGGAGAGAGCGAGGGAGAGAGCAAGAGAGGGAGATCTCTTTGTGGATCAATCTATCACCAATTAGCAATATTCTACTGCTGTGATTTTCCCAGCAAAGTGAGTAATTTCTCATTTATCTACATCGTACTACATCTGTCACATAGTTACCTCTCACTCAACATATCTACATTGCCAAAGCGTTTTCGCATGTTCTCTCCCAGAAAACCAATCCATGTCAATATTTTCAGCAAACTGTGATACAGAAGAAGTCCGAAAACCTGGACTGCTCGGGGATTGGGTCAGACCGGATTTTCCATATTCTCAGGCAGTACCTTAAAATTCAAATTTAGGGAGGAATAAAGAAGAGATGAGCAGGTAAATTTGGATAGTTTATTCATTAGTAAATGCAGCATGCTTCATTTATCAAAATGAGTAGTTCTAAAGAAAATTAAAGTGATTGTTTGTTGCCACTGTGCTTCTGTAGATCTTACGCAAACACGCACACACACAAAAGCCCGTTAAATTCTTTTAAAATTTGAGAGTTTTCGAAAAGTTCAGATTCTCGGGTGGTCTGGATTTCTGGCATCCAATTTAATATTAAAAGTGTTTTGAGTCATTATTTAGAAGTTTGATGATGGTTTTGTCACCTGAAATAAACTCTTGTTTTTACCCTTGATCCGATAATAAAATTGGTTTTGTTTAATGCTGTTTCACTTAATGTAGCATTTTTTAAGAATGCATCAACAATGTTTAAGTGAGAACTTTGCTGTTATAGACTTTGAGGAATAGTGAATGTTTGTAACTTAGGAGGTGACTATTTAACCACTGTGTTTGACCAAGTTCTTTGCCACACAATGTAATACTAGGTTAACTGACTCGCCTTCACTTTACTGCAATGTAAACACAATTTTCCTTAAAGAATGCAGTGATCCCTGCTTCCATCTGGCAAACCATTTCATGCACCAAAAATAGCTTCTCTTGACCTGTGAGCATTAACAACCCAGTCAAATTTAAGACTTCCAGTGCACTCAATGAAAGATCTCTTTTTTAAAAATAGCCATGATTAAATCTGTTCCTTTCCCAGCCTCAGCATCTCAAGTCTCTTCTCATACCCAAAATTTTCCATCATTGATATCAACCTGGTGAATTTAAAACACTGTAGAACCTGGTGAATTTAAAACACTGTAGACTCTTATCTTCTATAGACTGACAAGTGTATTGTTCAAATTTATCATTATTTTCACACTCCATTCCCCTTCAAGCAAAAATATGAGATAAAGATTACATTATATTTTACAGGGACAGTAATGCTTGGAGCTTATGTGGTGTGTGTAGAGTAATGTGGGTCCTCAGGCTAACCTAAAATAACTCATTGATAGGAATATTGGGCATTTGTGTTCTGGAGGATCTTATCCTTGCGAAACAGCATAAGAGAAGTGAAGTGTTTCTGGATGGCATTTTCAATAAGTACCCTGGCTCAGAAATAAAATAAGGAGACAGTTAAATATCTATTTATGAAGGGCAGGGAAGAGAAAAAGAGCAAGGTGACACATTTGCCAAAGCCAGAAAAACTATAGTCACAGGCAATTAAGGTGCTAAGAATAATTAAGTGACTGTTTCAGATTTATTGTCAAGAGTACATATATCCAGAGGTGCAGTGCTGCTGGATCTCACCAGAATACTGCCTGCTCCCAACTTTCCATTTGGCACACAGGCATTAGTAAATCAGGAATGGTGGCAAGGCCAGACTGCAGGTTGAGGGAATGATTGGCAGATACTCGCTACTGCCCCATACTCCAATGTGCGTGAGCGAGGACACCATGCTCCTGCTAAATCTCACGATACTTACATGGTTGTAATCTGGTAGGGGGCACATGGTAAGGTTCTGGCAGCGGAGGCTCCAATATCCCGTCTGCCTGTGTTTCATCCGCCTCTATCAATTCAGCTATGCTCGCCAACTTGCAGAATGGATCAAGCCGATAACAGTATTCTATTCCAAATTAGCGCTCAAGTAGAAACTATTTTTTTAAATTTCTCAGCAATTGCCTTCGGCTGGGGTCAAAGTTAGTACCAGTGAGTTTAGGGAAAGACCCAGGAAAAGGGAGAGACACAGGATGGTTGGGAGGGGCGGGGGAGGGGGGGGGTGGGGAGAAGGCACTGGATAGAGAGAGTAGCATGGGATAGTTAGCAGCACAGAATAGAAAGATAGAGACTTGGTGTTTGTGTGTGTGTGTGTGTGTGTGTGTGTGTGTGTGTGTGGGGGGGGGGGGGGAAGGGGGGGGGGGCAAAACCTGGGAGATTGGCCCAGGATCAAGAGAAAGGAATAGAAAAAGACCTGGGAGAGAAAGTACTGTGTGATAAGGAGACGCAGGATAGAGAGAGCGCGCCGGGGAAGTGAGAAAGATAAATCGACAAGGAGATGGGGACTGTGAGAGAGGAGACTTGGGATACAGTGATGCAGGACCGAGTGAGGAAGCCCAGGAGAGAGAAATATGAGATAGAAAGAGAGAGTCCTGGGATAGAGGGAAACTGGAGAGAGGAGATAGATCAACAGACCTTGAACAGTGTAAAACTTAGGCTAGAGGAGATCAGAGAGGGAGATTTATGGGATGGAGTGGGACCCAGGATATGGATAGAATGAGCTTTGGAACAAGAAAGAGAGAGAGAGGGACTTAGGATAGATAGGGAGAGGGATATTTCTAGAGAGACCCAAATCAGGTGGGGGGATGGGGAGGTGGAGTCAGGAGAGAGAAGAATGAACAAAGGGAAGTCATAGTAAGAGAGAGGTACAAATTCAGATTGAAGGGAAACCCAGCCTAGATAGATGCAAGAGACGCAGGAAAGAAAGTGAGAAACATGGAATAGGAACAATGAGAGTTGTGACCTGAGGGTTTGGGTGGAGGAAGAAAAAATGACCAGGAAAGCAAGAGGTGGCTGGAGGGGTACCAGGTCTCGGAACCAGGATATGATGAGATACCAAGGGTGCTAAAGGGTCCTTGACTGTGTTGGAGGTTCAGATATGGAGCTTGGGTTGCCAATGGTTTGAACTGGACTCTGTAGATGCAAGGGCTGCGGAATCACTGGAGGCAGATCTATAGACACTCAGTGACTGCGGGGGAGCTCTATTTTGCTTCTCTCTCTCTCTGACTGACTGTAAGAAGCACTTAGGCAATTCTTGCCGGTGGCGAATCTGTCTGCCTTGCAGCAGGCAAAACGTAATTTCATGTAATACAACACTGAGATTCACTGGTGATGTGTTGTATTGATGGCTGGCTCCGGCCCAATCTACCCAAATATATAACCCTGGTTTCCTGCCTAAACCCTGAAGCCTTCTGAAGACCACTGTAATACCCTTTCCTCAGTTATAAGCTAATAAAAGCATTTGTTCTCCCTCCAGTCATGAGAGCTTTTATTTACACCACAATTTTATTAGCTTATTCCCTAAACGATGGAAGCGCTACTCAAACCTGGTACGCTGCTGGTAGACCCTCTGTCCCCCGACACGGCTGAGGAGTTCACGTACTGGCTAGACTGCTTCCAGGACTACCTGAACGTGACCAGAGACGTCTTTCACACCAATGAACTCAGGAGGTCTGCACTCATTTCAAGGGTAGGAACGAAAGAGTATGCAGTCATCGGGGACTGCACTACATATGATGCTGCCATTGAGGCTTTGAAGGTTCGGTACCTGAAGTCGCAAAATGAGGTCCTAATGACCACTGACTCGGTCTATGTCGCCAACGGCCAGGAGATACCATCAATGATGACCTGCTGGATCTGTGGACACTTGCCAAGAAGTGCAGGTATGAAATGGCTATGGGCCGTGTTCGTGAGGAAGAACAGATCCGGGACACTCTAGTTGCGGGGGGGGTCGGCTCGAGGTACAAGAAGCAGTGACTGCTCGAGTCGGGTAAGAAGAACCTGGCTAGCCACATTGAACTGGCCAAGTCACTGGAACCGGCCAAACTTGAGAATGACGACCTCAAAGCTAGCGAGCTCGCTCACCTAGGTAACCACTGCCAAGAACCAGCAGCTCACGCTACCCCAGCCCTAACAGCTGCCGCTTCCCATGCTGTGAGCGCTCCCGTGCTAGGGAGTACTTTTTCTACGGCAAGAGCCAGCACCCTGATCTCACTGCCCGGCTAAACACTCCGTTTGCTCTAGGTGTGGCAAGAAAGGGTATTGGACAAGGGTTTACCACGCAAGGGGAAGCCCAGGGAAGTCCACAGCCTGCACCGCTCCCGTATCTGATTTCAGCTCCAAGCCATCTGCCCCGAATTCTCCTGAACCAACTTGCTGTGCAACATGCCAAAGGAGGGTGGCTGCGAGAAAATGGCGCAAAAAGGTTCGGTGGCCATCTTGCCACGACACATCGTCAGAGGAGGAAGGAGGGCGGACATCTTGCTGCGCCATGAGGTCAACACCATCTTACCCGTGGGCAACCCAGGACAGTGGGGGCCATTTGAGTGAGGAGTATGGAGTTTCCAGGGTCCTAGCCTCGATGGTTCTAGATCAGGACAGACGTCACGAGCTAAGCCAATCCATAGTAACTATGAAGGTAAACGGACACTCCACTAAATGCCTAACTGACACAGGCTCTACTGAAAGCTTCATAAACTCACGGACTGTACAAGAATACAACCTAATGGTGCATCCTTCCAATTTTCACATATTCCTTGCATCTCATTTGCACTCTACTCATATTCAAGAATATTGTATAGTATATTCATCTTTTTGGAGGGAGGGGGGGAATTTTGTAAGATATGCCTGTATGTACTTAATGAATCATGTGCTCCAGTAATGTTGGGTCTAGACTTCCTGTGTCACCTTAAAAACGTGATCTTAGAGTGTTCTGGTCCCCTCCCCCTTGTAACGGTTTGGAACAGAGGGCCTGTAAAATCAGAATCCACATGCAGCCTCTCCACACTGAATATCAATATCAACCACCCCCCCCCCCCCTTCCCTCATCTGTCCCCACACTGCAAACACATTGCTACCAAGAGCAGGAGGTACAGCACAGCAAATTGAGACTTTATAAAGTCTGAGACACAATGTCTGCTCAACGAAGGTATCATCGAACCTAGAACCTGCCTGTGGAAAGCGCAAATGGTAGTGGTAAAAGGGGAAAACAAGTCCAGGCAAGTAATTGACTATCGCCAAACTATTAATCAGTATACACTCCTGCACACATACCCCCTCCCTCGAATTGCAGACATTGTGAATGATATTGAGCAATATCGAGTCTATTCGACCATCGATCTGAAGGCTGCTTATCATCAGATGCCAATCCATTCAGAGGACTGTCCATATACGGCATTTGAGGCTAACGGTCATCTCTATAAGTTTCAGAGGGTCCCTTTCAGTATCACTAACAGGGTTTCTATCTTCCAGAGGCAGATGGGCAGAATGGTTGATAAGCATGGGTTGAAGGCTACCTTCCCCTACATCACCATCTGTGGCCCTAACTTGGAAGACCATGACGCCAACCTTCAGAGTTTTCTTCACGCAGCGAAAGCCCTGAACCTCACTTGTAACTCTAGTGAGTGTGTGTTCAGGACTAAACGTCTGGCTCTCCTTGGCAACGTGGTGGAGAATGACATCATTGGCCTGACCCCGATATGATGTGCCCCTTGATAGAGCTCCCCATTCCCAGGAAGACAAAGGCTTTGAGGAGGTGCCTGGGGTTTTTCCTCATATTATGTCCAGTGGATCCCTCAATACACTGATAAGGTTTGCGCTCTCTTAGAAGCCACTTCTTTTCCCCTCTCGGCCAAACCCAAACTGCTTTTAACTACCTCCGAAACCAGATTGCAAAAACTGCCATGCACATGATGGAAGAGAATGTACCTTTCTAGGTGGAAAGCGACACTTCAGATGTGGTTCTGGCTGCTACCCAGACGGGTAGGTTAGTTGCATTTTTTTCTCAGATATTGCAAGGCCACGTGCTCCGAAATCCCTCTGTGGAAAAGGAGGCTCAAGCCAATGTAGAAGCCATGAGGCACTGGAGGCACTACCTGGCTGGTAGGAAATTTACGCTGCTCACTGACCAGCGCTCAGTCATATTTATGTTTAATAACATCAAGAGGGGCAAAGTCAAAAATGACAAATTTGCTTAGTGTAGGATCGAGCTCTCCATCTACAATTATGACATTGCTTATTGGCCAGGAGCCCTGAATGACCCTCCAGATGCCTTATCCAGAGGAAGCTGTGCCTCTGCACACACCGGTCAACTGTGGTCGCTACATAATAAGCTCTGCCATCCAGGCGTTACTTCAAGACGCGCAATCTGCCCTACTCCACGGAAGATGTCAGGGAAATTACCAGATCTTGCCAGGTCAGCGCGGAGTGCAAACTGCACTTCTACCGCCCTGCAAAGGAGCAGCTGATTAAGTCATCCAAGCCCTTCGGATGGCTCAGTATCGATTTTAAGGGATCTCTCCCCTCCACGAACGGGAAAACTTTCTTCCACTCTGTCGTTGATGAGTAATCCCGCTTCCTGTTCGCCGCCCCACGTCCAGACACATCCGCTCCGTCAGTCATAAAGGCCCTAAATTTCATTTTCACCCTGTTCGGGTATCCCAGCTATATACATAGCATGGTCAGGACCTTGGCCTTTCCAGTAGGAGGGGAGACAGAGTTGGAGGTGGGTTGGGTGTGTCACATTGGTAAGTAAATTTTAAGAGAGTTTAAAAAGGGCACGTGGTCAGAACTTTGGGCCTTCCAATTGAGTGATTGAGTTAATTGGCAAGGATCAATAAGGGTGAGTTAGATAAAGAAGCAGCCAGGGAGGAGAGGCTCAGTGAGTGGTGCAGTGAAGGAGTGGGACTTTGACTTGAGAGTCTTTGGTGAGCAGAGGCTGAGGAAGTGCTCTTAGTGAGGTAAGGTTGACAAGTTTATTTTAATTAATTTAAGAGTAGGTTATGAAGGCAGTTGGGGTCGTCCTGTGCTCCGATTGCGGACGTGGGAGGTCAGGGACAGCACAAATGTTCCCGATTACTACACCTGCAAAAGGTGCATCCAGATGCAACCCCTGGGAGACTGTGTTGGGGAACTGGCGTGGCAGCTGGTTGAGCTTTGGATCATAAGGGATGCAAAGGCAATGACAGATAAGAGTTAAAGGGAGACAGTCACCCCAGACAGACAGGAGTCAGCTAACTGGGTGACTGTGAGGGAAGGGGGGGGGGGGGCGGAGAGACAGACAGTGCAGAGTACCACTGCAGCTGTTCCCCTCATTAAAACATATAATGTTTTAGATACTGTTGGGGGGGACAACCTACCAGGGACAAGTCACGGTGGTCAGGTCTCTGGCAAAGGGGGGACTCGAGGATCCCGAATCCAATGGTAGCTCCATTGGAACTACGTCATCCGGAACCCTGCGCAGGATATTTGGCGGTTCCAGGCCTATTGTGGGCATTGGGACCTCAATTCTTGAAGTTGCCTGATCTCTGATCGAGACTAATCCTCCCTGCCATCCGGGTATGCCACATAGGCATACATTGGATTTGCATGCAGTAGGTGCACTTTCTTGACCACCAGGTCTGTTTTGCTTCTCCTTGCGTGCTTTTTCAGTAGGACCGGTCCCATGCTGGATCACTGATGTGGATTTCCTCGGGAATGCAAACATTAGTTCACGAGGAGTCGCTTTGGACATGGCACAGGGAAGCGATCTTGCGGAGTAGAGCGCAGTGGGCAGAATTTCTCGCCAGCACAAGTCTGGAAGACCTTTAGACCAGAGAGCCAATTTTACAGCCTTCCAAACCATTGGATTATTTTCTTTTTCAACTTATCCGTTCCCCTGGGGGTTATAGCTTGTCTTCCTGCTTGAGGCGATGCCTCTTGCGAGTAGGTACTGGTGTAGCTCTTCGCTTATAAAAGATGAGCCCCCGTCGCTATGAGTATAGCTGGGATACTGGATCCTGGTGAAAATGGAGCACGAAACTCTGATGACTGCGGTGGTGGACGGGATAATGACTGGAAAATGCAAGTACTCATGTTAAGAAACTACAGGTTTCCATTGGCGGAAGGAAGGGGCCCCTTGAAATCGACGATGAGCCTTTTGAAGGGGTGGGAAGCTTTTATCACACACGCTTTGTCAGGGCAGTAGAAGTGCGTTTGCACTCAGCGTAGACCTGGCAGGACCTGCTCATCTCTCTGATGTCTTCAATAGAGAGGGGCGGGTTGCATGCCTTGACGAAGTGGGCCATGCGGGTGATGCCAGGGTGGCAGAGCTCAGTGTGAAGTGACCACAACTACCAGCAGCACAACTTCCTCAGGGTAGAACATCTGGAGGTTCATTGAGCATACCTGGCCTATACACTATCTCGTAGTTAGAGGTGGAGAGTTCAATCCTCCACTTCACGATCTTGTCATTCTTTATTTTACCCCTGTTCGTATTATTGAACATGAATGCTACAGATTGAGCAGAGTGAATTTCCTGCTGGCCAGGTGGTGCCTCCAGTGCCTGGTGGTCTTCACAATGGCTTGAGTATCCTTCTCCACAGACAGTTTTCAGAGCTCATGGCCTTGCAGGGTGCAGGAAAAGAAAGCTACCGGCCTGCCTGCCTGGTTAAGGGTCGCGGCCAGAGCTACATCGGAGGCATCGCTCTCCACCTGGAATGGTGTATTTTCATCCACGACATGCATGGTTGGCTTTCACAATCTAGCTCCTTAAATAGTTAAAAGCCGCCTGGGCTTCGGTTGATAATGGGAAGGGTGGATTTTAAGAGGAGCTGGACCTTGTCAGCATAATGAGGTACCCACTGTGAGTAGTATGAGAAGGAGCCCAGGCACCTCCTTTGTGCTTTCATGGTCCGCGGGATAGGAAAGTCCAAGAGGGGGCGGATTCGCTCGGGGTCTGGGCTCTGGGCCAATGACTTAACCCAGGATAGCTAGACATTTGGTCCTGAACACTCACGTACTAACATTGTACGTGAAGTTCAGGGATTTGGCTATGTGGAGAAACTTCTGGAGATTGGTGTCATGGTCTTCCAGGTTGTGTCCGCAAGTGGTATTTATCTACCATTTCATCCATATGCCTCTGGAAGACTGAGACCCTGTTTATAATACCAAAAGGGACCTTCAGGAACTGATAAAGTCTTGAATGCAGTGTAGGGACAGTCCTCAGAACTGATTGGTAACTGGTGATATGCAGCTTTCAGGTCAATGGTCAAACAGACCCAATATTGTGAAATTTCTTTCACCATGTCCAAGATTCGGGGGAGGGGGTATGCATCCAGGAGGGTGAAGCAATTAATAGTTTGGCTATAGTCAATTACTAGCCTTAGCTTTTCTTCCCCTCTCATGACTACCACCTGGGCTCTCCACGGGCTGTTGCTGTGTTCAATTTTTTTTTCTTTAAGCAACCGCTGTGCTTTGGCTCTAATAAATTCTTGGTCCCCTGCACTGTATCGCCTGCTCTTTGTGGCTCACGGCTTATAATCGGGGGTGAGGTTCTGAAACAAAGTGGGGAGGTTTGATATTCAGCGAGGAGAGACCGCATGTAGTGTCAAGATTTTGGGACCTTCTGTTCCACACTGTGATTGGGGGGAAGTGGCCCAGAGTACTCCATGGTCACGCTTTTAAGGTGACACAGGAAGTCCAGGCCCAGCAACATGGAACAAATCCTTCAGTACATACAGTCGGAACTTGCAAAATTCCCCCCTTTTTTTTATACAGTTAAGTATACAGTACAATACCCCTGAATAGTTGCCGAATACAATTGCGATGGAAGTCTGTGGGGTAAACCTTTAAGTTATACTGCCAAGTGGTGGTAGAGTTTATAAAGCTCTCTGTTGAGCCAGTTTAATAAACAATCCGTCAGATGTCCATTCACCCTCACCTCCATCGTCAAGTTGCTTAGCTGATGGGGTTTTGCTCAGTTGAGGACGAATGATGCCAGCACTTAAGGCTACATCACTCCCCCTGCCGATGTTGTCTTGATTTGAAGGCCAGACAGGTGGCATCAACCACGAGGAGCAGCAAGATGGCCGCTGTTCCCGCCGTTGCTTCTCTTCTGGTAGCGATTATGGCTGTCGTTCCCACTGTTGCTTCTCTTCTGGTAGTGGTGACAGCCACCATCCAGTAGTGGTTCCCACCACGAGGTGCAGCAAGATGGCGGCAGCGAGCAGCATGGAGAGACAGGGGCCCTCACCTCCGGGCTAGGGCACGGGTGTATGACTGTTTGGGGGCCGCACATGCGGTGGCCTTCCTGGGGTTCACCTTTGCCCGACAGACTTCCACCCAGTGTCCCCTCTTACTGTATCCTAACACACGGAGTCTTGCGTGGGGCATCTGGCACAAGAGTGTTTGGTCTATTCACAGAAGTAGCACTGCTGGTCACGTGTAGCCGCGGTAGTTGGTACCTGGGACAGCTGTGCTCTACAGGCCTGGCTTTCCAAGAAGGTGTCGCTTTCGTTAGCGAGGTGGCCCACTCCCAGTTGAACCTATGCGAGGGATTTTTCCAGATTAGGGGTACTGGCAAGGTCCTTCTTCCCCAATTCGAGTGGTAAATGTCTCACGTACCTCTAACTCACTCCAGCCATGAGTGTATCTCCTGGACTTATTCCCTCATCCAGGCTGAGACCGCTTTGTAGTGGCACTTTCTGGTCAGCGTCCACAGTTCCAGGATGTAGTCATCCAGCGATTCATCCGATCATTGCTGACATTGTGAGAGTCGATGACTCACCAGCACGTCATTCTGGGGCCACTTGTAGTGGGCCTTCGATTGCTGTCTCGTATGTCGTGCAGTCCCTGATGACTGCGTATCCCTTGGGTCCATCTTGAGAGAGGAGGGTCAATCTCCAGAGGCCATCAGAGTGGCAAACTTCTTGGGTGGCCGCTATGTAGGACTGGAAGAAACAGTAGGCAAATTCTTCCAGGGCCTCTGGAGAAGATGGGCTTCCATCCCATCTTCAAAAGTAAACTAATAAAATTGTAACGTGATCAATAGTACTCGGAGACTTGTGAGGAGCAGAAACTCGCTAATGGCCGGTATCTACGATAGTCTTCAGGTAAATCAGAGGTAAGGCAGGAAAACAAGGTTTATATCGGGACCAACGGGGGTGGAGCCAAGAGGGTCAGCTGTTTATTCTAGTTCACTGCACTTAGACACCCCTCTATGGGAAACACTGACTATCTAGTCCATGAATGACTCTCATAATTTTATATACATCTATCATGTTACGTTTCACCTTCCTTAGCTCCAGGGAAAACAGATCAGCTTATCCAATCCCTCCTTATAACTAAGAATTCCAATCCAGGCCACATCCTTGCAAATCTTTTCTGCTCCCGAACTAGAACTGCACACAATACTTCAAATGCTGCCTAACCAATTTGTACAACTATAACATAACATCCCAGTTCTTGTACTTAATTCATAGGTTAATGGAAAAAAAGCATGCCATATATACTGTACCTACCTCACCACCCTATCAACCCACGAAGCCATTTTAAAGGAGCTATGTTCTTGTAGTGTGACAGATTATAGATATGTTTTTTGGAGATAAATTGGGGAAGGTTTTTTTAGTGTAGGTCACATACAACCACTTTAAAACAGATCTTATTTAAAATACTGGAGCTCTCCTAATGCTAGACAGATCGGCTCCAAGAGCCGTTGCAAGTATTTTGGAGAGTGCCCAAGAGACTTCAATAATGGATTGTTTACAAAAAGGGAACAGATGAAAGAACTCGTCGGAGCCACAGGCTATCTGAACTGGAACTTGCTGTTCTAAGAGGGTCATGTGGTTTTTGCAAGCAGAGAGAGTTGAATAGCTTTCTCTCAGAGAGAGAGAGAGAGAGAGAGAGAGAGAGAGAGAGAGAGAGAGAGAGAATACAAATTTGTTTCTTGATGTGCCAATCATGATGTGGTCGTGGGAGAAGCAAGTCCCATAAAATAACACCCATATAGAATAAACATTCATAAAAGTAAAATCATGGATCAGGATGTGGAACACATGTTGAAAACTGATATTATTAGACCTTCAAACTTAGATTGGAATTGTACCGAAACCAGATGGAACTCTTAGGTCCTGTACAGATTACAGGAAAGTTCATTCAGTAAGTAAAACAGATGCTTATCCTATTCCAAGAATAGAAGACTGTATTGATAAAATTGGGAAAGCTACATTTCTTACTAAGTTGGATTTGTTGAAGGGTTACTGGTGCATGCATCTGAGACAGGAAAGAATATTTTGGCTTTCATTACTCCACCTGGTTTATGTGTTACCTTTTGGTATGAAAAATGCCCCTGCAACATTCCAGAGGATGATTAATTAGGTAAACACATACCAATGCTTATATTGATAACTTGGTCACAAAATGTGACACATGGGAAGAACATCTAAGGGAAATGGACAAATTGTTTGCAAGATTATCCAAAGCAAACTTAACTGCTAATTTAGCAAAAGTCTATTTGCAAATGCCACTGTGACATACTTGGGTCATATAGTTGCACCTATTCAAGCTAAGATTAATGCAATTTCTGAGTTTCCTATTCCCAGTGGCAAGGAAGCAGTGAGAAGGTTTTTAGGAATGGCAGGATATTATAGGAAATTTTGCTGAGATTGCTCTTCCTTTAACCAATCTTTTGAAGAAAGGGTAGAAATTTGTGTGGATTAAAGTTTGTCAGACAGCTTTGGAAAATTTAAAGGAGATCACCCTGTTTAAAAAATCTCCTGATTTTGACAGACCATTTTCTTTAGCAGTGGATGCCAGTGAGGGGGCAGCAGATTCAGTTTTATTGCAAAAACCTAATGAAGTTGACCAGCCAGTTACCCACTTTTCAAAAAAAATTCTATGTTCATCAAAGGAACTATTCCACTATTGAGAAGAAACTGTTGTCTATATTTGCTATGCAGAATTTTGATGGATATCTCTGTACCTCTCATGAACCAATTGTAATATTTACTGACCACAATCGTCTGGTGTTTTTGAATAAAATGAAGAATAAAAACAGAAGATTATTAAACTGGAGTTTAATCTTCCAAGAATATTATCTGCAAATAATGTGATAGCAGATTGTTTGTCAAGATGTTAAAAATGATCATGTATACTCTCAACATTGGGTTACATTGTTATAACGTGTTATATATTGTGTATTGCTATCTCTTTCAAAATTTTAAAGTCAGTTTAGTTATAACTGAATTTTAACTCGAGTTAAAATTCCTTGGTAGGGGGAAAGTTTGACAGATTATAAATAACTTTTTTGGAGATAAATTGGGGCACGTTTTTTAGTGTAGATCACATACCAACACTTTAAAACAGATCTTATTTAAAATAATGGAGCACTAATGGATTGTTGTTTACAAAAAGGCAACAAATGAAAGAACTCGTCGGAGCCGCAGTCTGTCTGGAGTGGAACTTGCTGTTCTAAGAGGGTCGTGTGGTTTTTGCAAGCAGAGAGAGTTGAACAGCTATTTCTCAGAGAGAGAGAGAGAGAGAGAGAGAGAGAGAGAGAGAGAGAGAGAGAGAGAGAGAGAGAGAGAGAGAGAGAGATCAATTCTGCAGTTTTACAGTCAGCAGAAGCAGTTGGGACTGGAACAAGACAATCTGGCAAGCTTGTGGAAAAACCCCTTTTGGAAGATGGATTGTGAGTGCTTAGTTCAGACTGGTCAAAGCCCTTGTGGTTCATACAAGAGGAGAGGACTGGCTGCCTCATGTTTCACTTGAAATGAGAATCAAAAAGGAACTCTGTGGTGACCTGAAAGAAAGAGGTTATCATCTGGAAAACCCTGATGGGGCAAGTTTCTTCAGTGATTAATTAAAAGGGATTAGTTTGTGTCCAGGAACCAAATAATCTCTCTCTGAAAAATGACAAGAACCTTCCTGAGCGGTAACCATTTACCTTTCAAGCACCAAAGCCTGGTGAACTTCATAAATGTTAAATTCTGAGCACAGTGTAAGAACTGCCTGCATCTAGTGAACTTGGAGGAGTGAGAAGTGAGATTGGACTTTGAATCAATGAACTTTTCTGAACTTACACACACATTACATACACGTACGCTTAGAATTAGAAGGGGGCTAAGTTAGGTTAGTTAAGTTAATAGTGATAAGTTAAAGTGTGATCCTGTTTTCATGTTTAAAGATAATTAAAAGCAACTTTTGTTTAAGTAACCATTTGTCTTGGTGAATATCTATTACTGCTGGATTTTGGGGTCCTCTTGGCTCATAATATTACCCTAAGGTCTCTGTGTTCAACAACCCTCCCCAAGTCCATCTTTAAGTTTACTGATTACACCACAGTTGTAAGCTGAGATGAAATATAGGAGACTGAGAGTCTAGTTGTCGGATACAAAGGTTATATGGTTATATCAACCTTTCTCTGTATGTCAGTAAAACAGAGGAGCTGATCATGAGCCCAGTCTTCTGTCCACATCCAAGTCCCTGAAGTGGACACAGTAGGTAGCTTCCTGGGAGCAAATAATTACAGTGACCAACCAACAATCACCTCTTTTTTTAGAAACCAAAATGAAGTTTGGCATTTCTTCCAAATCCCTTAACAAATTCTACAGGTGCTCCATCGAAAGCATCTTAGCTTGGATGCATCACAGTGGAGTCGCGGAGCTGCTCAGCCCAAGATCAAAAGAAGCTGCAGAAAGAGGTGAATGCGGCTCAGAACATCACATAAATCTCGCTCCCTTCCACCACCAAGTCCTTTTGCCTAGAAAAGGCAGCCAACATACCCATCACACTCTGAACGTTTGTTTTTCTCCTCTCTTTTGCTCAAGGCATAAAGACAGTTTCTTCCCACTGCCATTGGCTCCTGAAATGAACCTCAAGCAGATACCTCATGCTGCCTTTGCTGTGTACCAAGTGATCTATTCACTGGAACCCTATACTCTGCATTGTTCTCTTACACAATGCCATGCACTTTAAAGTTGACTTGCTAGGCAGCTCATGAAGAAAAAAGTGTTATACAGTTACAGACCTATTGCCAAACCAGTATAAATTTGAATGTAATAAATTCTATTTGCCATTCCCTTGCCAACTTGCCCAGTTTATCCCAGTTCTCCGTTTTACAGAAAAAGTTTCTTCTGCCCAACTTCACCCTGCTAATCAAGTTGTCAATCCCAAGATAGTTCCAGTTTCCTGTTTTTGGACCCATCTCTCCAAATCTTTCGTTCCCGATCTTTCTGTTGGGGAATGTGAATTTCAAGAATGAAGAGCTGAAAAGTAGGTCTGATTTCCAATCTTGGAAATTGGTCATACGTAACACTCTCAGACATTCAATATTGTATGAGATACTGGTGAGATGCATCTGGAGCACTGCGTGTAGTTCTGGTCTCCTTACTTGAGGAAGAATGTACTGGCTTTGGAGACAGCGCAGAGGTTCACCAAGTTGATTCCAGAGTTGAAGGGGTTAGCCTATGAGGAGAGATTGAGCCGTCTGGGACTGTACTTGCTGGAATTTAGAATGAGAAAGGATCTTATAGAAACGTAAAATTATCAAAGACATAAATAAGACAAGGTAGATAAGTTGTTTACATTGGTAGGGAAGATCTGAACTAGGGGACATAACCTCGAGATTCAGGGTAGTAGATTTAGGACGGAGATGAGGAGGAACTGCTTTTCCCGGAGGGTAGTGAATCTGTGGAATTCGCTGCCCAATGAAGCAGTGGAGGCAATCTCAGTAAATATATTTAAGAAAAGGTTGATTAGATTTTTGTATATCAAGGGAATTAAAGGATATGGGGAAGAGGCAGGTCAGTAGAGATAAGCCCATCATCAGATCAGCCATGATCTCATTGAATGGCAGAGCAGGCTCGACAGGCTGAATGGCCTACTCCTGCTCCTAGTTCTTACGATGGAGAGTGGTGACTTCATCACACCCCCTAATTAATTCTACTATATCCACTTTAACTCCCAGGACTCAAAAGTTAATGCATGATGGGTTGAACTGCTTTGCCTCACTAATAATATTATTGGACTTGATTAACAATATCCTTTCACAATTTAAAATGAAATGAATAGTCAAAACTACTGAAAAATTGTTGCTTTGTGAAAATTTTCAGCCTGATTTGCATTGTAATGCATTTCACATTATTATTTTTTTCTTTCATAATAAAGCTCAGAAGCGAATCAATGGCACGTCTATGTACACTGCCAAAAGGAAGGATTCTACAGTTTCAATCTGGTCAGTACATTGTTGGTCCAGGAATGAGGATATTTCAAAAACAATGAGGAGGCCAATCAGTTAGCTTTAAATGAACGATTGAAAATAATGGTGTTAAACAAGAAAATCTGCAGACTCTGTGATTGTAGTTTGCACAAAAATGCTGGAGAAACTCAGAAAGTCATGCATTGTTCTTTACGCAGCAAAGATAAAAACACACAATCCACATTTTGGGCCTGAGCCCCTCATCAATGCATGAGCAAAGAGCAGACAGGATCCTGAATAAAATGGTGAGGGGAGAGGCAGAGAGAGGAGCACAGGGTCACAAGCAAGAGAGGACATGGTTGGATATGGGTGGGAGGGCACAAGAAAAAAAACTGAGAAGTGATAGAGGGAGGAGATAGCTCTCTGAATGGAGAGGAAAGGGGGTGGGAGCTAGAGGAAAGGAGATATAGGGAAGAGAGGGAAACAGGGAAGAGAGGGAAACAGGGAGTGGCTGTATAGAAACCAAAGAACTTGATGTTAATGCCATGCAGTTGGAGAGTGCCCAGATGGATCATGAGGTGTTGTTCCTCCTATTTACAGATGGCCTTTGTTTTCCAGTGCGTGACCCCATTGGCAGACATGTCGGTGCAGGAGTGGGGCACCGTATTGAAATGGTTGGCCACTGGGCGATCCCATCATTGACGCGGACAGAGTGAAGATGCTCAGACGTGGCCTTCTCTCCACAATGGGAGTATCAGATGCAGTAGATGATCCCTGCAGATTCACAAGTTGCTTCACTTGGAAAGATTGTTTGGGCCCCGAATGGGGGTAAGGGAGGAGGCATGGGCGCAAGCACAGCACTTCCTGTGGTCACAGAGGTAGGTTCCCATATGTGGATGTCCTCACCTATCACTTCAGCCTCCACATCCAACATATTATCCTCTGCCATTATCACCTGCAATATGATCCCACTAGACACATCTTCCCCTTCCTTCTTCCTCCACCTTCCATTGGAACTGCTCCCTCTGTGACTCGCTCATTCCTTCCCACCAATCACCCCTTTGGTACGCAACATAGGAAGTGCTACATTTGCAGCCACACCTTTTCCTTTATCATAATTTTTGTCCCCAAACAATCCTTCTAAGTGAAGCAACACTTCATGTGAATCTGAAGCGATCATCTCCTGCATCCAGTGTTCCCGTTGTGGACTTCTCTACATCAGAGAGTCTGGCCACAGAGTGGGACATCATTTCACTGTGCACCTTCATTCTGTACGCAACAATGGTGGGGATCTCCCAGTGACAAACCATTTCAATTCCGTGCCCCACTCCCTCATGACATGCCTATCCATGGCCTCATGCACTGGCAACCCAAGGTCACCCATAAATTGGATAAGCAACACCTCATATTCCATCTGGGCACTCTCCAACATTGAGTTCTCCAGTTTCCATTTGACCACTCCCCTGTCTCCTTTCCCCCTGCTGTTCAACCCCTTCCCTCTCCATTTAGAGAGCTATTCCCTACCCTATCACTTCTCAGCATTTTTCTCTTATGGCGCCCCCCCCCCCCCCCATCCACCAATGACCATGTGCTCCTCCCCTGCCTATCCCCCCCCCCAACTATTTTAATCAGGCACCTGCCTACTTTTTGTTCATACCTTGGTGAAAAGCTCTGGCCCAAAACACTAGTTTTCTATCTTTATCTTGATGTGCAAGTTTTATCCAGCATTTTTGGGTAAACTACTAAAAACTATTCATAATAATGAAAAAAAAACACAAAATAAGGAACAATTGAACATTGGGGAAAAAAAAATTATTGCAATTAAAAAGCCTGAATAACTTAAGTAAAAAGTGATATATTTCTCTACTAGTCATGGAAACCTTGCCCAAAAATCTAGCGAAACAAAGTTCTTCCAAGTAATTCAGACTCTGAGTAAGATGATAGAACAAAGGTAGATCTCGCAAGGATTTCTTGGTCTGTGGTACATCTCTAATCTCCAAAGATGAAGTGCTGGAAGTCTGGGATATCAATACAACCATACAAATTGCAATTTATAAATCAATAGCCTCAACAGAAATAGAATCTTTGTGTTCATAATGCATGAGATTATTTACATCAATCCTTCCAGCCGTCATTTATGTACATAGTTAGATGGCGCTCCAGCTAACAGATTCAGCTACCTGCCTCATTTGGAATCCATATTCAATACACTGTGGGGGGAAATAATTTGGTTTTGCTTTGATGCTAATTTACTGTATTTTGCTCTTTGTTTCCACAAACTGTCTCAATAAATTAACAAGTTCATATTCATATCATTAATGCATCTCTTCTGCTCCTAACCCTAAATAGTCTTAATCACGCCTTTAATCTTCTAAAGATTGCATCATGTTCTCCCTCAATTTTTTTCCTTCAATTAAATTGTTTGATTCCATAAATAAATCTTTGCATTGATATTTGTCTTCGTATATATAAGACTTCATTTCTAGCATTTGAGCTACCAGTAGATTAAACATTGTTCAGAATTTACGAAGTACGAAATAGCATCATGAAGTGAGAAATGCAGTTAATATGTCAGGTTGATGAACTGCTACTTTGCTGACCTTCCTACACGTCTCAATCTTCTGAATATTTGCAGCATTCACTAATTTTACTTCTCATTTAATCCGTGCTTTTTGCTTTTTAATGACACAGCAAGTTACAAGAACGGCGGAAAACAACGTTTTGGATGACAGTCCTTCCAAGTGAAGCAACACCTCACGTGAATCTGAAGGGGTCATCTCCTGCATCCGGTGCTCCCGTTGTGGACTTCTCTGCATCGGAGAGTCTGGACACAGACTGGGACATCATTTCACAGTGCACCTTCACTCTGTACGCAACAATGGTGGGGATCTCCAGTGGCAAACCATTTCAATTCCATGCCCCACTCCCTCGTGACGTCTATCCATGGCCTCATGCACTGCCAACCCGTAAATTGGTTAAACAATACCTAATATTCCATCTGGGCACTCTCCAACACTGAGTTCTCCAATTTCCATTGGACCACTCCCCTGTCTCCCTCTCTTCCCCCTGCTCTCCACCCCCTTCCCTCTCCACTTAGAGAGCTATTTCCTACCCCTATCACTTCTCAGCATTTTCTCTTATGGCCCCCTCCCCCCATCCACCTATGACCTCTTGCCTGTGACTCTGTTCTCCTCTCCTGCCCATCCCCCCACTATTTAAGTCAGGCACCTGCCTGCTTTTTGCTCATTCCTCACGAATTTAGAGAGGACTGATTGTTGGGGTTAATAATGTGGGTGTAGCTAGATAACCCATTGCAAGTAATTTAACTGTTGCTAGTCCCAGGCAGCTGGGTAGCAGAGAAGAATCAGAGGAGTATGTCATAGTTAATCACATCCAAAGCCGCAGAAGGATCGGGAAGATACATTAGCACTGTCTCAATTTAATTGAATTGTTTAGAGTAAAAATTTTGTTTCATATCCTATCCAAGAAACTCAACCCAAACTTAAGCCAATAAGTAGTGCAAAATTAAAGAAAAGTACATGCAGAAAAAAATGTTCAGTTGAAACAGGGCAAGGGCATCTTTTTTTTTAAATGAATAGGAGGTCCGTTCAAGAGTCTGATGAAAGCAAGGAAGAAACTGTTCTTGAATTCGGTTGTGCTCTTTCTTCAAAATCACATTCAATTATTCTATGAATCTACTGCTAAAGGGGTGAGAGGAGAAGAGAGTGTGACACGGGTGAGAATGATAGCATCAGACAATCATTTTAATCAGCTATTTTGGTGCTTGGTTCAAATGACGTCTTGTGTAAGATTGATACATATTTAGGAGGCTAAAAGATAACTGGGGACATCGGAGATGGGACTTGAAGGGGCAGTTTTGAAAGGTACGCACTTTTTTAAAAGATGGGATGTCTGCTGATTTGAAGGATAGGTATGAGCACCTCCAAATGGAAAACAATTTACACTGGGGCTAATAACTGGAGCTGAATGATCAGTAACTTAACAGAAATGGAGGAGCAGTTTCTGGAAGGCAAAAGTATGATGAAGAGCATGTGGGGAAAATGGGGGAAAAAACACATCCATTACTCATGTGTTTCCATTTTTGGGCAGTCTCTTAGGATTGAGATCACTTGCTTCCATTCCAGATTTCTGAGTTCTGAGGTGACTAAAGAGGCAATGTGGGACTGCACACACTTTCATGGATGGGGTGAAGTTCCATCACAAAGTGATAGGTGGATAGTTTGAGATTGTTCATCTTCTATTTCTTCCACAGCCCTCTGTGTGCTCTCATTCTTAGCATTTCCAATGCTCCTTTCCAATTTAAGCAGTCATGGGCCAGAGGTTCTCAGAAATCAGTGAACACGTTGAACTTTTTCAGGGGAGCTTGGAGCACATCCTTGAATCGTTTATACCATCTGCCTGGTAATCTCCTCCCATGACAGAGCTGGGAATCGAGAGCTTGTTTTCATATTCCAGTGTCAGGCGAGCAACCAATATGGCCTGCCCATTGCAGATGGCTGACAGAAACTAGAGCCTCATTGTTGGGGATACTGCTCTGGAAAGCTTCACCTCTCCTTCCAGTGAATGTAAAAAAGTTTTTTTGCAGAGAAACACCATAAAAAAGACTGACTGCCTGCCACTTGTTTTTTCTTGCATGAAGGTAAATGAATATTTATCTATATTTTGTAATTATTATCCTTTTTTATTCAATTTTATGCATACTATTGTAATTTATTTATGAAGTACTGTACCTGTTTGGCTGCAGCAGGTAAAAATTTGGTGCATATATGCATTGTACAATATGCAGTACAACCCCGATTATCTGAACTGGACGGGACTAGGCCTACGTCAGACAAACCGTTTGTTCGGATGACTGGTCATTTTCTAAAAACAGCCCAGTAGTTACAGCAAATCACTTGTATCAGTGTTTAAACAACAAGGGAAGGCTTTTTAAGCATTAAAATAATGTTTAATTCTCACCAAACAAATGTTGGCCGCAGTGCCGCGGCTGATCCCCAGGGAGGTTTCCTGGGTTGGTGGAACAATCACTAGCAAGTTGGAAGCCTCCCGTCTCCCCAGTCGCTAGAGCTCCCGATGCCAGAGTCTTAACTCCGAATCCTCCCCTAGGCCTACTGCCCAATGTGCGCATGAGGGAGTAGGCCAAGGGGAAGGTTCAGAATCGGTATCGGGAACTCTAGTCTGCTGAGGAGGGAGGGAGGGAACACCACTGAACCTGAGGTCCCGCTCACACCCAGGAAGCTGCTCCCCTTGATGATGCCGGGACAAGGGATTCTTCCGACCGCTTGCAGCTGAGAGAAAGCGGCACGCAGTTTGAGAGGGAAAGTTGGACAGAAAAGTCAATAGGAGGTAAAGAAAAATTGGAAAGAGAGAGGGGAGGGAGTTATCTGAAACGAGGACAATTATCGTTCTAATTTAATGTTGAGTGAATTTTATTTCAACCTGTGAAGTCAGTTCGACTGAAAATTTTTCAGATAAATGAGGATTTCTGAGAATCTGAGTTGTACTGTATATGACAATAACCTTATCATCATATTATTACCAATATATTTTTCATTATTCAGATGCATGCTATCATGCCTGACCTAGTTCCATTTATCTGCATTGAGCCTATATCCCTCCAATCCATGAATCTGTCCAATTTTTTAAACATTGTTCCCACCTCTACCACTTCCTGACATCAGGCTTACTGATCTGTAGTTTCCTGACGTGTCCTCCCAGTTCTTCACAAGTAGGGACACAACATTAGCCACCCTCCAGTCTGATGGTCCCTCGCACATGGCGAAGGAAGAAATGAAAATCTCTGCCAGGGCTCCTGTAATTTACTCCCTTGCTTCCTACAACGTCTTTGGGCATTCTAAATCCCAGGAATTTATCCACCCTTATGAGCATCAAGACCATCAACGTCTTTCCAGAAAAATGAATATGTTTCAAGACATCATTGTTCTCAACCCATAGTCTTCTGTATGACAAATATAGTGGAAAAGCATTAATTTAAGACCTCACCCATCTTCCTTGGCTTCATTCAAATATACTGATACGTAAAGGCATCTATTTTCCCCTGTACCTATTTTGCTCAATCTACTGAAAGAATCAATTAGCATTTTCCTTTATCTAAACTGCCAAGGACACATCTTGTCCCCTTTGTGCCGATTTCCTTCTTGAGTCCACTCATGCTCCTCAAGTGATTTGCTTGATGCTTCCTTTTTCCTGACCAGAACCTCAATATCTCTCAGCAGCTTGGGCCTACCACCTTTGCCTTTCACTCTATTAGAGCATGTTGGGCCTAACATTTAAACTTTTTAAAGCATCCCAAGTTCCTTTACCTGTTAATAGTCTCTCCCTATTTATGTTGCCAAGTTCCTAATGCCATCAAAATTAGCCTTGCACCAATCTAGGAATGTAATGTGGATCAGCCCTCTTTTCCTATAACTATTTTAAAACTAAATGAATAATGGTCACTGAATACATTTGGGTGCATTTTATGGATTTTGGGCTGTTAATCTCAAAAATCACCATAACATTTTCAAATCATATACCTTTCTCTTGACAACTAGAGCACCAAACTACATCGACCTGATTGACAGCATGCTTCAAGCATACAAAACCAGGAAATGCAACGCTGCAACAGCAGCGCTTCCACTGGTGTGGACCCACAGGGAACAAGGGAGCAGAGGTGCAGCGCTCCCATGGAGTCCAGCTGACCAGTCAATTGTCACCAGCTCCGGACCGGCTTCGAATGGGCTGTTGAGGGAGCTAACTGTGGTTTTAGTTGAAATCCTGTGGCCGTGGGCCTGTGCCCAAGAGGCGCCCTATTAATCGGCAGCAGCCGTGAGGAGCTGTTGATTCCGGGGAATCAGAGGACGGGAAAAGCGGAGGAGAAAACCAGTAGGGACGGTGACCACGGAGGTGAACCAGTGAGGGGGGGGGGGGGGTCTGTGGCTGAGGGACGAGTGCACGCGGTGGGTTGCTGGCGACTCGAGGGGTGGAACCTATGGGCTACCGGAGACTGCTGTCGGGATACTCACACTGGACTGTGGACTGCTGGAGACTGGCTGGTAGGTACCAGATATCGGGACTGGGAATGCAAGGTGTCAAGGGCTCTGAAGGGTTCCTGACTGGGTTGGAGGTTTGGATCTGGAGCTTGGGTTGCCAATGGTTTGGATTGGACTCTGTATAGCTGCAGAAGCTCTGGAGGTGAATCTACGGACACTCGGTGACTCGGGGGGGGGGGGGGGGGGGCTCTCTTTTGCTTCTCTCTCTGACACTAAGTCTGACTGTAAGAGGCGCTTAGGCAATTCCTGCTGGTGGTGAATCTGCCTTGTAGGCAAAAAGAAATTTCATGTAATATGTCACTATTTTATTACTATAAATAATAAATTGAATCTTGAACCTTGAATGTCATTGAAAATTTATTTTCTGCATTCACACTTGGACTTCTTCCCTGCTGATCTTGGTGCCGTCACTGACAAATGCAGTGAAAGGTTTCACCAGGACATTGTGACCATGGAAAAATGGTATCAGGACAACTGGAATCCAGCAATGTTGGCCGACTATTGTTATCACTGACATGAGAGGCATCAGATGCTGAGTACAAATGAAAATCAGCAGCAAAATGTTTTTAGGTCAGTTGAACTAACGCAACGTGTCAGCGTCATTAAGCAATTAAATATGCTAAATTCAATAAAAGGTAATTTAATGTTTCTCCAACTTCCTACACTGTCTGTGGGAAGAAACTATTCCTCAGCCTGGTGGTGCTGGCTCTGATGGGAGCAGCTGAAAGATGCTGTCTGCCTCCACTGAGAGTCGCTTCTAAGCTATGGAAAGAGATACACATTTTACAGGGTTGCACACTGTATCTTTAATGTTGGACAGCTCATGGTTCACAGGTGCTTGTTAGCAGAGGCCTCTGGACGAGAAGATGTGTGTAAAGGTGACCTTTTCCAATGGTTTAGTAAACAAGTTGACAATGTATTAGACATTAGCCTCAGAGCACAGCATCATTACGCAGTGGTTTGACATCTGAGGTTCAGGTAACCTCAGTTACAGAGTGTAGATTGAAGTTTTCCATTAGTTCTAAAAATTAATTCTAGTAAGTTTTTAGGAAGGAAGAAACAACATTGTGGCAAGAGCAGATGATAAAATGAGCCATTGAAGTAGTCAGAGTTTAGTGAGAAGGCCAAGTATAAGATGCCTTGTCCTGCTCTGTATTTTTTAAGAGATGCTGTCCAGTGAGGATCGTGCCCATTGTGCTTATAGATGGGTGGAATCTACGCTGTAATTCTGGTTGTAACTCTTTGGCCACTGGGAGGAAGAAATGGAAAAGTCCGGTGATGACTTTCGCTGGCAACCTTTGAACACATTTTACATACTGAAGTTCTATTCTTATCTGCTCGACTATATTTTGCTTTCTTTCTTCAACCTAATTTTATTTACCCTTTTTAGATTATCCCCATCTTTCTTTTGATTATCCTCAATTTTTTTAATTAAAAGGTGGCATCACCTTTTGAAAGTTAAGCCAATAAGTAGAAATTATTTATTATCTCTATTCTAATTGAATATTTCTTCATAACAGTAGAAAATCTTTCTCCCACCATTTTAGTGAATATTTGTTTTGTCATTTCCAAAGTTCTTGAAATTTTCATTATGATTGTAATAATATTTCAACTGTGGGCTGAAAAATGTCTTACACAAATTCAATATTTCAAATAAAAACTATCCCTAGGTACCTCACAGCACATGCGGAAAATGTTCAACATTGTTTCCTTTCTTCTTCATTCAAGGCACTATATATACACAAATCTCACTTGATTTTAATGGCTGATTCCAATCTTCAACTCCCACTTTTAACAGTCCAATGTTGGTGCTCCTCCAACTAAATAAGAATATTAATGCACGGGGTGAACTACTTATTACTTTTGTATATTTCCTTGCTTTGAACCATATGTGCTCTTTATAAATGGCTGCATTCTTCAACAGTTCTGGTACAGAATCACGGATGAATGAAATACCACAGGCTCTGAAAGGACATCCAACCAGTCAATTTCCTGGATTCTTCCCAAAAGCTATGCATATGTTCCAAATCAATTGTGAAAGATATAAATGAAATCACCCAGTGCATTCCCAGTACAAATCAATCACACCTTTGACATTTCTACCAATCATCTTAAAGCTCTGCCTTCATGATCGCAATCACCTCCAATCAGAAAGATTTCTATCAAAGTGGCTCATCTTTAATAAATTCCCATCAATCCTCCACGTTCCAGAGAAACAATCCCAATTTCTCCAGCAACTGAATTTCTCATGCCTAGTAACTCAAGGGCCTCCATGAACTAAAAAGAGGTCTGAGGGAAAACGTATTTCAGTAAAAACATAGTGCTGGAGAAACTCAGCAGGTCAAAAAGTGTACTTTAGATAGCAAAGGCCAACAATTCTGACTTGATTTCCACAGACTTTCATGTTTTATCGGGGAAGTATGTCACACAGTGAGGAGGTGGCATCTGGAATGAGCTTCCAGAGGAGGTGATGAAGGCAAGAACAGAAATAATAATTAAGAGGCATCTTGATAAGTAATTGAATGAGCAAGGGGCAGAGTGATGAAGCTAAGTGGGATGAGTATACATAGACATGATGATTGGCAGTAGGCTGAGGAGTCCGTTCTATGTAAATTGTGCATGATATGCAGCTGGTCAAACCTGTGACGTGTAGTGTGACTTCGAGGGAATATAGACCGTTAAAGAGAATGGGCAGATCAAAAACAATCTGGAAAAATGTGTGGAGAATTTTCAAAAATAGTGAGTAATTTGAAAGGTTTTCTATTCAGTTGAACTTAGATGGACTTCCTCAGAAATTGTTGAAAATTAACATACAAGAATAGCAAACAATCATAAAAGTATTTGTTATGTGTTGCAAAAGGATTTGAATACAAAAGTAAGAGATCTTACAGAGCTTTATTGAGAGCAGACCAATCTACCAGTTAGATTGGTCTCCTTAACTAAGGAAGGAGATACCTGCAATAAAGGGAGTCTAATGAAAATTGATTTCTGGAATATTGGTTGGGGGAGTTGGGAGGTGTTGAGAGAGAGAGAGAGAGAGAGAGAGAGAGAGAGAGAGAGAGAGAGAGAGAGAGAGAGAGAGAGAGAGAATGATTCTAGAAGACTGACCCTGTACTCCCTGGAGTTCAGAGGAATGCGACATGACCTCACTAAATATTCAAATTTTTCGATGGGTTTCACAAAATAGTTGTAGGTAATCATGTTTTCCCTGGATAGGGCATGTTGAACTAAGGATTACAGCCTCAAAATAAGGGATTGACCATTCAGGACCAAGGTGAAATGATTTTTTTTTCACTCAAAGGGTATAACCTTTGGAATTCTCTATCCAAGAGGGCAGTAGGGGCTTAGTTACTGAGTCTGTTCCAAGACCAATGAACAAAAATGCATTGAGGAATTGAGGGAGATTGAGTTAATAACAATACTTGGCATTGAGAGAAAACTTCAGCCATGATCTCATCAAATGGAAGACCAATTTCATGGCGGGGGGGAGGAATGGGATGGACGAGGACCGAATGCTGCTCCATTTCTTATGCTTTAATGCAATTCTGGGCACACCACTAATGTTCATGCTTTTCTGTGCAGGAGATGAAGGCTAATTGAAGTTATGAATACATTGTTCGTTTATTGCAACCTCCACCATATAGGGCAAATTGGCTGGAAAGAACATCTCTAAATTTAAAAACATGCAAACTAATAATTCTCTCCCATTTTTGCCCGCCAATGACACAAGAAATTAAAGACAATTTCTGAGATTTTCCCAATTACCTTTCTTGAACAAGGGATCTACATTTGCTATCCTCCAATCCCCTGGTACCACTCCTCAGGCCAAGGGGACACAAAAATCCCTGCCTGATTTTTGCTTTCCTAAACCCTCAACCAGGGTTCCTTTCCCTTTCTCAGTGGGACAAATCTATCAAGAATCCTGCGCATGTAGTCCCGAGACACCCTCCATATTTCTGCCATGCATTCCCTGAGAATGTCTGTTATCAATTTACTCACCAAATATTCACTCCCCCCCCCCCCCCCCACAACAAATGCTCCTATCCTTGTCCATGGCTATGCTAAAGGTCAGGAAGTTGTGGTCACTATTGCCAAAGTGTTTGCCCACCTCACACCTATCCAGTTTTGTAGCCCAGTACTAGATCCTGTATGGCCTGACAAATACAGCATCACAAATTGTTCCAGGACACACATAACAAATTCTGCTCATCAAACCCTTTTGCAGTAAGGGGATGCCAGTGAAATATTCTGATTCAAATCTGCCAAGGCATTTCTTTTTGCTTATACACAGAGGAAGAGTCCATTTAAAGACTTTCTGATCCCACAGGTTGATCTGTGCATTACAAGTTAGCACAACCGATTTAAGAAGAAACAAAAGGGAGCAGAAGGGAGTGAAACCTCTTGGGGAATATCTTGTTGGGCTTGTTCTGCTGCTTAACCTTATGGAGAGAATTGACTCTTATTTCTTTCATCTACCTCAGTCTTTGCAAGCTGAGATTTGTCATTATTCTATGAAGTTCCACGAATCTGTCAGCTTCCTTTCCTCAAAGACATCCAGTTTGCTCGTCCCTTTCTGATGCATATTCTTGCACATTTCTGGGATTGTTGCAAATCTTTGATCCAACTTCACTATTGCTTCTATATTATTTTCCTTATATAGAAACTGGAAATGGATATGGTGCTTGAAGTGTAGTATAAACTAGGTACAAATTAGACATTCAGGATTTTAAAAAAAAGACTTGCATTTGTATAGCATATTTCTTAAGTTTTAGGAGTCCGTAAGCATTTTGAAGTCAGTAAAGTACTTTGAAGGCACAACTGCAGCCATAGAGATATTAACTTCAATACAGTTAGTTAGACAGAGCATAGCTTTTTCCATATAAACTAACACTAAAATTAACATTTTCAGAATGAGAAGAGAATCAGAATCAGGATTTTTTGTCATGAACAATTCATGAAATTCAGAGTTTTGCAGCAACAAACATACATATTATAACCATCTTACAACATTACTATAAATAAAATAGAAAAGTGCACAAAAAGTAAAGCAGTGTCTTTGGTTCATTGATTATTCAGGAATCTGATGGCAGCAGGGAAGAAGCTGTCCTTGTGCCACTGGGTGCTCGTCTTTAGGCTCCTGTACCTTTTTGATGGTAGCAGAGTGAAGAGGGCATGGCCAGCGTGGTGGGGGGGTCTTTGAGGATAGAGGTTGCTTTTTTAAGACACCGCCTCATGTAGATGTCCTCGATGGAGTGAAGTCTGGTGCCTGTAATGTCGCAGGCCGAGTGAACAACCCTCTGGAGTTTTCTTTGATCTTATTTACATTGCCGAATTCATTTTCTTGGATAATTCTAAATTCAGTGCAAAAAAAAAAAAAAAATCCTTTCACTTATTGGAGAATTTGACGGTGAGATGAAGAGAACTGGAATAACAAACACTGCTTGCAAAGATTGAGGTAGATGAAAGAAATATGAGTCTGTACTCTCCATAAGGTTGAGTAACAGAACAAGCCAAATAGGATATCCCCAAGAGGTTTCCTTCCCTTCTGCTCCCTTTTTAGTCCACATGCTTGTTCATCTAAATTGGATTGTGCCAACTTGTAATGCACAGACACCGAGCAGATTCACCTGGATGAAAAGAAAGTCTTTTGGTGGAATATTCAGCCATGTCCAATAAGGAATGTTCATAAACATCAAGTGCACAGAAAACATTTTCATTCCAGTTTAAAAACTAGATGGTTGTCCTATTCCTGCCTCTAGTCAACAGTTGTATTTCTAAATTGTCATGCAATAAAGACAGTGCAATATTACACAGTATTTGTTTTCATCGACGATAAGGCAGGCAGGTTCACGATCAGCAAAAATTGCCTGAAGCGCCTCTTATAGTCAGAGAAAGAGAAGCAAAAGAGAGTCCCCTCAGAGTTACCAAGTGTCTGTGGATTCGCTTCCAGCGCTCCCACAGTCCCCGCAGCCAGAGTTCAGTCCAAACCATCAGCAGCCCTCTGACACGATCAGGAACCCTTCAGCACACTTGACACCATCTTACCCCATCACCCAGTTCTTGAACCAGTTCTCCAGCAGTCCAAAGCCTGGTGTGAATCCCTCGATTGGAGTGGCCAGCAGCCCACAGCCTGTGTGGTGGGTTCCTCGCCTTGAGTCTCCAGCAACCTGCTGCTTGTACGTTTCTTCAACTGCAGAATCAGTCACTGGTCCGCCACTGTGGTTATCATCCCATGGGTCGTCTCCTCCGCTATTCTTCTTCAAATTGGGATGATCTCCCTGTTTTCTGGTGCCCCACACCAATCCTTAATTTAATTGATACCAACACATCAACAGGCCCTTCCTGCCCCCGAACCCGTGGTGGTCAAATACCCCAATTAACCTATGATCCTGGTATGTTTTGAAAGATAGGCGGAAACCAGAGCACCCAAGAAAACACACAGAGACTTCTTAAACTTCTTACCCACAGTGCTGGAATCGAATCCAGGTGCTGTAATAGTTTGGCGCTAACCGCTTTGCTAACTATGCCACCCCTGATAAATGCATATACTCTATCTGATTTTGGGGTCTGGATTAAAGAAAACTATGTGGAAAAGTACAGTAACAGTGCAAGACAACATCTAATACTAATGGGAGGTCAATTCAAGCATCTGATAACAGAAGAAAAAAAATTGTCCTTGAATCTGGAGTTAATTTACTCTTCCAGATTTCCTTTATTTGAGCAACTGCAGTATAATTCCAGAACCAGAACCTGGCTATTTAGTTCTATAATTCTATTTGAAGTGAACAAAACTTTCTTATCCCTTGAATGTTTGCAGACAGAATGGATATTACAGATAGAGCTTTTTTCAATGGATACAGCTTTCCCAAGCAGTGATCAAAATAATCCATTTTCCAAGATGGACTTTTGTTTGTTAGACAATTTGTCAACATTACTATTACCTAGTACACATATATCTCCAGGTAATGAAAGTCACCAAACATGAATTTCACTGTACAAATACCAGGAAAAGAAGTATGGGAAAGTTTGAAAGCAGGACAATATGTCAATGCTGTATATTGAGGGCCCTACTCTGGAGGGGCCAACACTGGACTTCCTCTTTGTAAATGAGACTGGGAAAGTGACTGAAGTGACAATGGGGGAGCACTTTGGAGCCAGTGACTAGAACTCCATTAGTTTTAAAGTACTTATGGAGAAATATGGGACTGGGTCCTAAACTGGGGCAAGGCTGGAACTTGCAGAAGATGATCGGGAGAGGTTCAAGTAAGGGGATAGCTGGAAAATAGAATGTTTTCAAAGGTAACCCAACAAGAATTCAGGCAGTGCACGTTAGGGTGAAGGACAATGCTAGTAATGTTTAGGTCAGGGAAAAGGAAACTTGCATCAGATTGAGAAGTCCGGATCAAAAGAATACATTACACAAAAGTGCTAGAGAAATTCAGCTCATCATGCAGTATTCATAAAAGGTAATCAATGTTTCAGACCAGAGTCCCTGCTTACGAAGAAAATCAGGAAGATTAAAAGAGGGCATGAGATGGAGCTTGCCAGCTGAATAAAGGAGAATTCCAAGAGGTTCTACAGGTATATTAAGAGTAAAATGGTGGCAAGGGAGAAAATTGGTCCCATTAACGGACAGGAGGCCTTCTTTGTGTGAAGCTGCAGCTGTGTGGGCTTCTGAGCAGATAGTTCTCATTGGTCTTCACTGTGGAGGAGATCATGGAAGCCAAGGAATTAAAAGAAACAAATGGTAAGGTGCTGAACCATATTAGAATGACCAGGAGGAACTTTAAGCAGCCTTAGTGGATATCAAAGTCACAAATCCTCAAGGGTTTATTACATGCACCTTGTAAGAAACTAAAGAAGAAACAGCAGAAGCCCTTCTGAGATATTTACATCATCTTTGGTCTTGGGTGAAGTGTCAGAAGAATGAAGAGTGATTAATGTTGTGCCATTATTTAAAAAAGAGCAGCAAGAACATGCTAGGCAACTGCAGGAATGTGAATTTGACATCAGTGATTGGAAAATTAAAGCAGGGAATTCTGAGGGACAGGATCTACCAGTCGTCAAACACGAAAGTTTGCAAAATAGAGAAATACTGGAGGAACTCAGCCAGGCTCACAATGACCAGAGGAGATAAAGGTATGTTACCGATGTTCCAAGGAAGGGCTCAGGCCCGAAACGTCTATATCATTACCTCCTCTGGACATTGTGAGACCAACCGAGTTCCTCCAAGCATTTCTGTGTTTGGATCTACCAGTATTTGTATAGTCAGAGACTGAATGAAGGTAGTCAGCATGACTTCGTGCTTGGGAGATCATGTATCATGAACCTGATGAAGTCTTTTGAAGATGTGACAAAGAAAATAGAGGAGGGAGTGCAGTGGATATTGCATACATGGACTTCAGCAAGGCCATTGACAAGGTTCTACATGACAGGTTAGTCCAATTGTTGAATAACGTGGCATCCAAAGTGAGCTGGCAATAACTAAGATCACGGGAGTCACCTTCTCAGTAGACCCAGGAGTTTTCTTGATGTTTTACATTTGGTACGATTGTTGATTGTTAAATATATTAAAATGATAAATAGCGTATTATAAAGTGGGCTGGCAAGTGGGATTAGTACAGGCAAGATGGTTGGCAAAACACAGTTGGCCAAAGGGTCTGTTTCTATGTTACACCACTGGAGACCTCAGAGAATAATGTGGCAAGAGGAGAGTAAAGGAATAAGAAAAAGCCAGATCACAGGGTGATTTTTAATAATTCTATCAAATTATTAAAAATGTGACCCATTGCAGTTGACAAGAAGAAAAACGATGTAAAATGTAAGACAATAAACCTCAAACTTTTTGGCGCAATAAAGTGACAAACTGAAGCTTAGTGATTTTGAGAAATTCTCAAATGATGGAAGATCATGATCACCACCGAGTGGACCGATTCTGTAATTACTATTGCCAGCAGCAGAATATTAATATTGGCAAGATTAGCGTTATGGTCAGAACACTATTAGCGTGCCAGCGATCGAGACAGGATTCGAATCCCATGCTGACTGTACGTTCTCCCCGTGTCTACATGGGTTTCCTTCCACCCTTCAAAACGTATAGGCTAATTGGGTGTAATTGGACTGCAGGGGCTCATGGATCAAAAGGGCCTGTTACCGTGCTGTATTGTCTAAATTTAAATTTACAGTGTAGGTCGAACAATCAGTTCTTTTTTCCTTTCCAAGGATGAAAACATTACAAAGGCAAGCCCAAAAATATATTCATGAAGTTTGTAATCAAAACATTTCCTCTTTGCCCCCTCTCAGATTAACTGCTTTATCCAGCGGTTGCATTTTGCTGAAATTAGTACATTTCTCATGATGATGTGAATCCATAAATTTTAAAATTAGGATTAAAAGACAAGTTGTTCAGGTAAAGTCGACTCTGGTTTTAGCTGCTGGCAAACCATCAATAATCAAAGAGTAACCCCCAAAAACGTGGTAAGAATGTTCCAATCAAAGTCCAACTGGTGCACTTGTAGCATTTCTACTGGACATTAGTATTTTGAGTAGTGGAGGCTAGTACAATAGGGACATTCAGAAGCGTCTTGGAGCATAGAACACTACAGCACAGTACAGGCCCTTAATGTTGTGCCGACCTATATATTCCTGAACAAAAAAAAAAACCCTTCCTACCCTGTAAACCTCTATTTTTCTTCCATCCATGTGCCTGTCTAAGAGTCTCTGAAATTCCCCTAAAGTTTCAGCCTCTACCACCACCCCCGGCAAGGCATTCCAAGAACATGGATGCAAGAAAAATAAGGTAGGGAAAAATTAGACTGCTGTGCTGTAGGTTTACACAGGTAGACACAATATCGAGAGCCCGAAGACTGTGCTGTAATGTTCTATGACAAGAAATTGTGTAAATTAACCTAACAAATTTCAAATAATCAATACATAATGAGCAAATTCCCTCTTGAAAATGGGAGTTGAAAAGTCTTACACACAAATTCAAAATGCCATGCTGAATTTAGTTTAATTTCCATCAGGTTTGGTTCAAATATCATGAGCCAAAGAGCATCATCCATGATGCCAAATGAAACTAAACCTTCAATGTGCTATGATGTTTTGAATGTCTCCCTTTTGTTTTGAATAAAAAATATGCATAGAGGTTACAGAAGAATAAAAATTAATGATAGAATAAATTGATGCCAATATGGTCTGCTGAGTAGTTAGTGGTCACTAAAAGATTGGATGTGTAATAGGTTAACAAAAGGACTGGACAGAGTAGATGTGGCAAATGTAGCAAAGCTGTTTCCCATGTTAGGACAAGAGAGCACAATTTCAGAATTGAAGGACGTCCATTTAAAAACAGATCCAGAGGAATTTGCTGCCACAGGCAGCTGTGGAGGCCACGTTGTTGGGTGTATTTAAGGCAAACTCTGGATTAGCCAGTGCATCAAAAGTTATGGGCAGAAGACAGGCAAGTGGGGCTGAGTAGGAGAATGGATCAGCTCATGATGGAATGGTGAAGCGGACTTGACGGGGTGAATGGCCTACTTCTGCTCTTATATCTAATGGTTGCAAATTAATTTTATTTTAAAAAACAAGCTTGAAATTTGAAATAAAAACAGAAAAATTATGGAAATACTCAACAGGTCAGGAAACATCTGCCAAAAGGGAAACAGAGTTGACATTTCAATTCAGAGACCCTTTGCCAGATGTTTCAATGAAAGGTTTCTGACCTGAAACATTAACTCAGTTTCTCTTTACACAGATGCTGTCTGACCTGCTAAGTGTTTCCAGCATTTTCAAGTTTCACATGACATTGCATATAACCTGGCAAACTAAATATGATAGTACCTCAAAGAGATCATTAAAGTTTGAAGGTCCCCTGGAGCTGCATTAAACCTACAGTTTGGAAGAATCAGTATGAACTCCAATGCTATTATTTAAGAAAAACTGAAAAAGCGGAGGTGGTATTGATTGCTTTTTATAAACTGCTAAGATCACTGCACATTCTGTTTCCCCATAGAGGTAAATTATGTGATTAACATTTGGATCATTTTTGAATCATTCAAATGTGCACAGAAAGAAAACATTTCACAAAACTGGATAACATGCCTCAAGAGAGCAAGATCTTTGGTCTTCTAAATTTTCTAAAACTTAAGAACTGAAAACACATCCAACGTAACCCTTGAAGAAGAGAGCCCTCTGAAACATCCCTGTCCTTTTTTCTGATGACAGCAGCTGTTTTGTTCTTCAACATCTTAATAAATGTACACAACCGTTGTTCCGGTCCTGCAGCAAGTTCATATTGTAAACCTCCTCCTGGACTCCATCCTTAAGATCCATGAATGAAGGCTGAGGTGGTAGTGGAGAAGAAAAATGTTAGCAGTGGTTGCTAGGGCTTACAATGTGAGAGAAGTTGCTGTTCAAGTAACAGGGCCCCAGAGAGTGCATTGACAGCTGACACTAATAAACTGCTCCAGCTGTGTCTATTCAGGGAGAAATGCATTTTTTTTTAATATATGTGTTAATATCTGCAATGGAGTACTGTGTGCCACGTGGATTCTTCCAGGAAGTTTGGAACCACCCGAGCACATCCCCCTCTACAAAGCTTCAGGCCCTCCTGAAATGTGGCACAGTGCCAGCGATTAGGGTTCAATCTGGACTTCCAGTGTGTGATTGCATGGGCTTCCACCGAGTACTCCTGTTTCCTCCAAAGAAGTGCTGGTTAGTAGACAAGTGGTTGGAGAGGACTGGGAATGTGGAGAGAATAAAACGGATAGGAGTGAAGGATTGGGTAGATGAATGCTCAGTGAAGCAAAAAAATAACTGTTTTCTGTACTGTATGACTCTAATCAACCATAATACTTCAACTGGTGCCAAACTAGCATTTCATAGAGAAAATCTGACATGGCTCCTTTTGATTTGAAATAGAGACTTGAACTTCTTATATTAAATGCATATTTTAAGGCACATTTCACTCCAGCTGATTATAACTTCTTCCTGTTTACCTCGTAGAATTTGCAGAGCTCTGTGGAATTTGTCTGACATCACCCAGTAACTGCTGTCAAACAACAACGTGGCTTTTGTTTGCTAACTAAAGGTGCTTTATTTCACTCTACTGAATTGCATTCATTTGAATTGTATTGCATTCAAAGAATGCCATCCATCTTGTGATTAACAAAATAAAATTTGAACAGCACCATTGGGGAAAAAAAACTGAACATTTATCTTTGGAAACTAGAAAAATGTGATGGCATTTTCATTACCATTGATGATCTGCATGCAAATTCTACAAAGAGCATGTACTTTTATGAATCAAGTATATTGTGCAGACTTGGGAGGGGGATGCGAGAGGGGAGTCAAGAGGAGGGATAGTGCTACATGAGCTAATATGTAGAATTTCTTCATTAACTTTCCTAATTTTTTTTTACCATAACTGCTGGAAGAGCAAAGAAAGCTCCAAAAAATGGCATTGATATCACTATTCAGTGGATTACCTTGGTTCTTCTATCAAGTTGTGTCTGAGAATCTATTACAAGTGAACTCCATCCCCAATCTTACTCTGCCGCAGATTGGTTTAAATTGGTTCATTTGTAGAAGCAAAAATCCTACCATTAATCACTTTCCCTCTTTGCACCTCGTAAATAATTTCTACCAATCCGCAATATCAAACTGAAACTACAATTTAATCCTGGTAGCTAAAGACAAGTTTTTAATCACTGAATGCTTCCAATTCCATTTATGGTTTGCAAGAAAGGATACATACATGGAATGTCTGGGGAAAAAAGGACAACACAAAAATTGAGTGGAGAGTTTATTTTGCTGAAAAGATCCTCCAGCAAGGGTCTGCCAAATTGAATCCAGGGTTTGGATACTGGCATCAGTTGTAGCAGAGAGGTTGCCACAAGATGATTGTGATCAAGGAGCAGAATGAGATATTATGCAGCGAATAAAAGATTTTGATGATGTGAAACATCTTAATGTTAGCTGAAAGAGATAGAGGGAAATAATTAAGGTGTGCTTTTCTGATTGATGGCCTGTGATCAGTAATATGATGCATGGATCAGCGGGTCCTCTGTTGCTTTTCTTTGGGTGATCTATGTTAACAATGGCATGAAGCAAGGCTGCGTTCTCGCACCAACCCTCTTTTCAATCTTCTTCAGCATGATGCTGAACCAAGCCATGAATGACCTCAACAATGAAGATGCTGTTTACATCCGGTACCGCACAGATGGCAGTCTCTTCAATCTGAGGCGCCTGCAAGCTCACACCAAGACACAAGAGCAACTAGTCCGTGAACTACTCTTTGCAGACGATGCCGCTTTAGTTGCCCATTCAGGGCCAGCTCTTCGGCGCTTGACGTCCTGTTTTGCGGAAACTGCCAAAATGTTTGGCCTGGAAGTCAGCCTGAAGAAAACTGAGGTCCTCCATCAGCCAGCTCCCCACCATGACTACCAGCGCCCCCACATCTCCATCGGGCACACAAAACTCAAAACGGTCAACCAGTTTACCTATCTCGGCTGCACCATTTCATCGGATGCAAGGATCGACAACGAGATAGATAACAGACTCGCCAAGGCAAATAGCACCTTTGGAAGACTACACAAAAGAGTCTGGAAAAACAACCAACTGAAAAACCTCACAAAGATTAGCGTATACAGAGCCATTGTCATACCCACACTCCTGTTCGGCTCCGAATCATGGGTCCTCTACCGGCATCACCTACAGCTCCTAGAACGCTTCCACCAGTGCTGTCTCCGCTCCATCCTCAACATTCATTGGAGCGACTTCATCCCTAACATCGAAGTACTCGAGAAGGCAGAGGGCGACAGCATCGAATCCACGCTGCTGAAGATCCAACTGCGCTGGACAGGTCACATCTACAGAATGGAGGTCCATCGCCTTCCCAAGATCGTGTTATATGGCAAGCTCTCCATTGGCCACCGTGACAGAGGTGCACCAAAGAGGTACAAGAACTGACCAAAGAAATCTCTTGGTGCATGCCCCATTGACCACCGCCAGTGGGCTGATATCGCCTCAAACCGTGCATCTTGGCGCCTCACAGTTCAGCGGGCAGCAACTTCCTTTGAAGAAGACCGCAGAGCCCACCTCACTGACAAAAGACAAAGGAGGAAAAACCCAACACCCAACCCCAACCCACCAATTTTCCCCTGCAGCCGCTGCAACCGTGTCTGCCTGTCCCGCATCGGACTTGTCAGCCACAAACGAGCCTGCAGCTGACGTTACCCCTCCATAAATCTTCGTCTGTGAAGCCAAGCCAAAGAAAGAATAATTAACATGATTAGTAACTTTGCAGATGACACCAAAATCAGTGGTGATCTACATTTACCGAGAACTAGATCAGCTGGGCCAAGGAGTCACAAAAGGAATTTAATTCTGACAAGTGTGAGGTGCTGCACTTTGATAAATCAAACCAGGATAGGAGTTGCACAGTAAATGGCAGGGCCTTGGAAAGTGTATTTAACAGAGAGACCTTCGGGTACATGTGCACAATTCTGTCAAAATGGCATCTCATGTGGACAGAGTGGTGAAGATGTGGTGAAAGCACACGTGCTTTCATTAGGCAAGATATTGATTACAAAAGTTGAGACTTCATAAAATAACTGTAAACAACAATTGGGACACTATTTGCAGTTGTGGTTGACCTGCAATAAGAAGGTTATATACAAGCTGGAATGGATGCGAAGGAGATTCTCCAAGGATATTGCTGGCACCAGAGAGTTTGAGCTACAGGGAGAGATGTGATGGGCTGTGTTGTTTTGAGTGTAAAAGGCTGTTGGAGGTATAGAAGTTTCTAAAATCATGAGGGGCATGAATGCAGTGAATGGTCACACTTCTTATTCCCAAGATAGACAATTCTAAAACTAGAGAGCATTGAGTTAAGGAAGAGAGGAGAGATTTAAGAGGGCCCTGAGAAGCAACTTTTCACTAGAGGGTAGTCCAAATATGGAACAAGCAGTCTGAGAAAGTTATATAAGTGGGTGCCATTACAATGTTCAAAAATATATTGAACAAGTACATGGAAAGGAAGGGCTTAGAAGAATATGGAGGGAAATGGGACTTGGCCAGAACGCCTGTTCCATGCTTTATGACACTGCTATTCATCCTGTATCAACACTGCAGGCAGCTATTTTACTAGGTCACAATGATTGGTAGCAACATTTGTGGTCCTTCAGTCATCCTACTGACTAAGACTACCAAGGATGAAACTAGGTGTTATTTAAGAAGCTCAGTGCCATACCAGGAAATTAGCACCGCATGAAAGATAGCATCTTACAGTAGCAACCAAAACTAAAACTCCAACAATGAGAGTCTTTGAACTTAACATTGAAAGCTCATCCATAGCAAAGCGTAACGAGCTTGAAAAAGAATTCTGTACAAACAGTCGATTGAAGACGCATTTGAGTTCTTCAGCTAAAACAATCTTTTGGCTTGGCTTCGCGGACGAAGATTTATGGAGGGGTAAAGTCCACGTCATGCTGCAGGCTCGTTTGTGGCTGACAAGTCCGATGCGGGACAGGCAGACACGGTTGCAGGGGTACTGTCCCTCAGGGGAGGTCACCACTAATAATGACACTCAACATTGTCAGAAGATAACAGACCGTAATTCTACAGCTCTAATTTGGTTTTTTCTAATGCGGATGCAAAGTTGTATATAACATTTATGCACACCACACTTATATTGTACCTTTAGCACCCTTAAACTAGAAAAGTGCCGGAAGGCACCTCGAAAGAGAGTTAACAAAACACGGACACAAAGCCACATTTCAAGAGATAATCACACAGCTTTTGAAAGTTGTTTTTTTTTAAATCAAAGAATTATGTATATTTTAATGATTATCTAAAATGAGGCATCTTTTTAAATCACGGAAACCTATGGCACTGGAATCAATGATTCATATCCATGCTGATGAAGAGAAAGTGAGGCTGAGGTTTAGGATAAAATGTCAGTTTTGGGCTTAGATTAATTCATGACCACCAATACACTTGGGCTCCTTGGTAAAATTGCCAGAAAAGCACTGAAGCAATCCATTGCTGACAACACAATAGCATGCAATGATGAAACAGTTACTATTTTAAACTTTTATATTGTTTAACCTTGGGTTTAAATTTAGACAGATGCTCAATTCCAACATGGCCAGAGTCCCAAAACCTTTAACTGCTGACAAGCCTGCTCACACGAGCTAATCACACAGACCTCAACTGTTCAGACACTCCAATTTCTAGACAACACTCAACCCGCTGATACAGGATTATCAACATGTGACTGACACCATAGGTGACAGGATGTAAAGAAATCTGCCAACCGACAACTGCTAGCCTGCAAATATTATTTGAAATCTGTAGGATATCCTGAATTTTCCAATTTAGGTACTGTCATTTTGCAACAAACCAGTCAACTGTGGAACCAGAAGCAGATTATACACTCTGCTATCAACTAATGATGCCATGATAAAGTGATGTCCTTCATTAAAGATAAGAATGTCTACATTAGTATTGACTGATGATATGTCACAGATTCTTTGTAGTTCATTATCAAAAAGAAAAGGAGCAGCCTGCTCTGCATTGATTTTTCAATTCAAAGCATTTGGGTGGTTGTGACAATGTCAAGCTAATGTTATGCTAGGTTTTCTCCACAATTATTGAAAATGGCATTATATTTATAACTCTTGCCCCTCTTACATGTTCATCATTGATGTTTAGGTGCTAACAAAGAGACCCGTTTGCCAAAATGTGGGTCAGAATGGTGCACAAGTCATAGTATTTTACTTCCAGCTTTTTCAAACCTTAATAAAGGAAATTTTACTTCAACCTCACATTGCTTGGTTGTTGAAAACTACTCAGCAGAAGATTACAATCAAGTAATTCCCATATCCTTTTCACCCTGTGAATTTTAATACCTCACCACTTTCTATTGTAAGACAATTCCCTGCTTTCTCTCGGTTAGAACCTAGTTGGATTGCATTTCGTACATGTTTATCTATATATTGCTTCTTGAGACATTAACTGCTAGAAACAACACATTTCTAGCAAATATTACATTTTTTTCAAACTTGAAAAGCTGCATCATATTCTAACCCTAACTCTCTGAACTACTCCATCAATAGACACAGTTATGGTTAGTGCACCAAAAAAATGTTGCTCAGTACTGGAGACAGTCTTGGGGTAGGTTATGGTTAGAGTTCGAGTAGTTCAGAGAGTTAGGGTTAGAATATGATGCAGCTTTTCAAGTTTGAAAAAATGTAATATTTGCTAGAAATGTGTTGTTTCTAGCAGTTAATGTCACAAGAAGCAATATATAGATAAACATGTACGAAATGCAATCTAACTAGGTTCCAACTGAGAGAAAGCAGGGAATATCCTACCCCAAGACATAACTATCTGTCTCCAGTACTGAGCATCATTTTCTTTTGTGCACTAACCATAACTGTGTCTATTGATGAAGGGCTCAAGCCTGAAACATTGGTTACGTATAGAACCAGATCTTTATCTTTGCTATATAAAGTACAGTGTTTTACCTGCTGAGTTTCTACAACACTGAATTAATCTATCCCTAATATTTATCATCTCTTTTTCTGTCTTGCATGGTGGCCATTAATTTTTTTTTTTACTATTGTCGTTGGTGCATCTGTAAGAAAACCAAGAATTTTGGTGTATATGTACATTGTACTCGTGTATCTGACAATAACATCACACCCAAAAAGAGGTGGGCAATCTTTTAATTTTTAATTTAGACATACAGCACAGTGACAGTAATTTCGGCCCATGAATACATACCAGGGGTGTAGTTAATTGGGCAGCACGGATTCATGGGCTGAAGTGACCTGTATGGCTAAATTTAAAAATTACCCACCCGTGAAGGGCTTGTGTGCCTCTGGGCTGACAGTGGCAAATTCAGGTTAAGCTCTCTGTGCTCCCAGCCTGTTCCTACACCACACTGTTGGTCTTCACATGGATTCCAAAAGGGCCACATGAACTTTCACAAGCTTCCCAGCTCTTAGGTTGAGAAATCTGCTCACCAAGCCTTCCACAGAGCCACATTCAACTGAATGGTAAATGTTGGCTTCTTGTAGAAAGTAAATTGAGGAGTTTTAATTTAACTTGGTCGAAGTGGTTTAATTGTTTTATCTGTATAGCATTTCATTTATTTTTAAAAATACTGATTTGACATTTTATTTTTTGAAAATCCCAGGTGTCTTTGGCATTCAAAGATATTCATGGACATTCAATAAAGGAGACAGCTTTGTAAGCCAGTGAGCCTGATGGCTCGAGCTCCCCAGCTGTCAAAGCAGTTTTGTGTTTACAACCACCTACATGAGATATCCTACACTGCAGCCCACCTTGTCAAATACTGGGAGCTAGGCATTGAGCAAAAAAAGGCTGTGCCCAGGGCTGCAATGGATGAAGGACCATGACACAAAGCAATTGGCCAGTGAGTTCAAGACAATGGAAGATCTGCCTCAATGACTTTTGGGAATGTACTTCAAAGTTAATTCCCTTTAAATGTTACCACTTAAACCGTGTACATTCCAGGATTTCAAAATAGTGGACATTAATTAACTTGAGTATGAGAAGAGCCAATAACTAAAAGGATTAGTGACAGATGATAATATATTTAATTGTGGCTCCCAAAATCCAGACATGCTGTGGAAAACATGGGAAATTGACCTGCATCAACACAGGTTTTTAATCTGGTTTGATATGTATTGCAGATGACATCACTTCCCGTCCATGTGACAGAAGCAGTAACGTATATAAGCCCAGCCTGCAAGGCTGGAGGAGGCAGTCTTGCACTAGGCTCCACAGCATGTACATCGACTTCCCAGCGTATACATCAAATCGACAACGGGGAAAGTGATTCCACAACGAGTACACCAACGTCTATAGTAGCTCAGTATAGAAAACTTTGCTACGTTGGTGACCCCCAACGGTTCAAACGTTATTTGGACCACAACATGGAAAATTTTTCTTTGATGGATTCCGTGGCTCTGAAATTGCCAACGTTTTGGACTTCGCTACCTCATGTATGGTTTGACCAAGCAGAACCCAATTCCAGTTGAGGCAGAAAACATCTGATTCCAAGTGGTACCACTATGTAGTAAGTGCCCTGGATCAAGAGACGGCATGCCGAGTTTCCGATTTTCTGCTGCAGCCTCTGGAGAAGGGCAAGTATATGACGCTCAAGAGTCTACTCATCCATACCTTTAGCCTCTCACGACATGAACGAGCAGCTCATTACTTCACTTGAATGGTCTGGGAGACAGCACCCCTTCTGCGCTCATGAATGAAGTGCTGGCACTAGAAGGGCATAGATCCTGCTTCATATTCGAGCAGGCATTCTTGGAGCAGTTGCCAGAAGATATCCACATACTGCTGGCCGATAATTTCAGTGATCCATGGAGAGTCACAGCCTGTGCTGACATTCTATAACTGGCTAAGCAAGAAAGCATGACATCCGTAGAACAGGTCACCAGATCCCGCTCACAGCAGCAGGACCGTGCAACTCCAACATTAGACTGGCCACGGGGTCGATCAAATCAGTTGTCAGACTACAGTCAGCCAGGAGACAACAGGACAAAGATAGAACCCAGTTCGGCAGAGGCAGTGATAGGAGTTACAGGGAGACAGTCACCCTAGAAGGCAGGAGTCAGGGAATTGGGTGACTGTGAGGAAAGGAGGGAGAGTGCCAGTGCAGGGGACCCCTGTGGAAGTGCCCCTCAGCAACATATATTCGGCATTGGACACTGCTGATTTTGAGAGTACAGAGTAGATATGTCCCAGTGAGGATCAAAGGAAAGGCTGGAAGTCATAGGGAGCCTTGGTTTTCGAAGAATATTAGAAATTTGGTTAGGAGAAAGAGGGAGGTGTACAAGAGGTATAAAGAGCAGGGAGCTGAGAAATTGAAAGAGGATTACAAGGAGTGTAGAAAAAAATCTTAAGAAAGAAATTAGAAAGGTCAAAAAGAGGCACGAAGAGGCTTTGGCAGACAGAGTAAGAATAAATCCAAAGGGTTTCTATAGGTACATTAAAAGTAAAAGATTAGTGAGGGATAGAATTGGACCCCTTGTAGATAGCGAGGGTAGGCTGAGTGAGAAGTCAGAGGAAATGGGAGAAATTTTGAATGATTTCTTTTCCTCGGTATTCACTAGGGAAAAAAATATTGAACCAGTTGAAGTAAAGAAAAATAGTGGAGAGGTCATGAATCATATAAGGATAACCGAGGAGGTAGTGATGGCAGTGTTAAAAAAGATAAAGGTGGACAAATCTCCAGGTCCGGACAAAGTATTCCCAAGGACACACAGGGAGACTAGTGTACAGATAGTGGGACCATTAACAGAGATATTTAGGATGTCACTGGTCACGGGGGTAGTGCCAGAGGATTGGAGGGTGGCTCATGTTGTTCCGCTGTTTAAGAAAGGGTCCAAATGTAAGCCTGGAAATTATAGACCTGTGAGTCTGATGTCTGTGGTGGGTAAGTTGATGGAAAGTGTTCTGAGGAATGGCATTTACAAATATTTGGATGAACAGGGATTGATAGGTAGTAGTCAACATGGTTTTGTCAGGGGTAGATCATGCTTAACAAATATTAGAGTTTTTCGAGGGGGTTACAAAAAAGATTGATGAAGGGAAGGCTGTGGATGTTGTCTATTTAGACTTTAGTAAAGCTTTTGACAAAGTTCCCCACAGGAGGTTAGGAAAAAAGGTAGAGGCATTAGGTATAAATAAGGAGGTAGTGAAATGGATTCAGCAATGGTTGGATGGGAGGTGTCAGAGAGTAGTGGTAGACAATTGTTTGTCAATTGGTAGAAAATTGTTTGCCAGTGACTAGTGGAGTTCCTCAGGGATCGGTCCACTATTGTTTGTTATATATATTAACGATCTGGAAGAAGGGGTGTTGAATTGCAAGTTTGCAGATGATACAAAGATTGGTGGTATTGTGGACAGTGAGGACGATTACCGTAGCTTAAAAAAAGATATAGGAAAGCTAGAGGAGTGGGCTGAGAAATGGCTGACAGAATTTAATACGGATAAGTGTGAAGTGTTGCATTTTGGAAAGGCAAATCTAAATAGGTCATATACATTGAATGGTAGACAATTGAGGAGTGCAGAGCAACAAAGGGATTTAGGAGTTATGGTAAATAGTACCCTCAAAGTGATACTCAGGTAGATAGAGTGATGAAGAAGGCATTTGGAATGTTGGCCTTCATAAATCGGAGTATTGAATTCAAGAGTTGGGATGTTATGATGAAATTGTACAAAGCATTGGTGAGGCCAAGTTTGGAATACCGTGTGCAGTTTTGGTCACCAATTTATAGGAGGGATATAAACAAAATAGAGAGAGTGCAGAGAAGGTTCACGAGAATGTTGACAGGATGTCAGGGTTTGAGTTACAGAGAAAGGTTGAGCAGCCTGAGGCTTTTTTCTCTGGAGCTTAGAAGATTGAGGGGGGATTTGATGGAGGTGTTCAAGATTTTAAAAGGGACAGAGAGAGTCAACGTGGATAGGCTTTTTCAATTAGGAGTGGGGGATATTCAAACTAGAAGCCATGGTTTGAGACTGCAGGGGGAAAATTATAAGGGGAACATGAGGGGAAATTTCTTCACGCAAAGGGTGGTTGGGAGGTGGAATGAGCTTCCGGCAGAGGTGGTTGAAGCAAGGACGTTATTTATATTTAAGAAAAGACTGGATAATTACATGGAGGGGAGAGGATTGGAGGGGTATGGACCAGGTGCTGGTCAGTGGGACTAGGAGGGTGGGGATTTGTTCCGGCATGGACTAGTAGGGCCGATCTGGCCTGTTCTGTGCTGTAAGTGGTTATATGGTTATATGGATAGTAAGTTCATGTGGACGTTGACATTGACTACGGTCGCACAACCTCTACTGGTGCTGATTTTCTCAAAGCACATGGGCCTGCTGGTTAATCTTGGTGGACAAAGACTTTTTCATACCAACTTTCCAGACCTTCACCCTAGCTGAGGCCAAGCCACCAGCCCCGCATTTAGACTCTTTCTCTTTTGGAGAATGAATTCACCAGGTTGTTGGCAGAATCCCCCGCAATAATTATGCCACAATTCACCTTGGTGATGCCAAAACATGGGGTAAAACATCACATACCAACCGTAGGGCCACTGCTGCATGCCCAAGCACACAGGCTCCTTCTAGATAAACTTCGTCTGGTCATCGAGGAGTTTGAAAGGTTGGAGGACATGGGTATTATACAATGGTCGATGCCTCCTGGGCCTCCCCGCTCCACATGATACCCAAGGCCATGCTTGGATGGAGACCCAGCGGTGATTATACCAGGTTGAACAAGGTTACCGCACCGGTTCGCCACCCAGTACCACATTTACAGGACTTCACGTCCAACCTGCAGGGAACCCACATCTTTTCCAAGGTGGACCTAGTCCAGGGGTATCATCAGATCCCAATCCACCCGGATGACATTCCAAAAAACAGCTATTACACCCTTTGGCCTTTTCAAATTCAGAAGGATGCCATTTGGTCTCAAATTCTGTGCAGACTTTCCAATGTTTAATGGACAGAGTTGGACGCAATCTTGATTATATCATATACCTAGATGACATACTTATCACTAGCCACAGTCATTAGGGATATCTGTCCCACCTGCGCAAGCTTTTCACTCGTTTGAATGAGTTTGGGCTGCCCATCAACCCGGCCAAGTATCAATTTGGGTTAGCCACCTGCAGCTTCTAGTTCTCTTGGCAGGATGTCACATTAGCATAAGGTTTCCTTCACAGCACTTTTATAGCCCTTGTGCAGACCACCTTAAGGTCTCCTTCCAGTCTTCAGTTCACTATAGAGCAATTGGCGAGGCATATGGTGGTTGTCCATTCTAATGACATGTCCCACTCTCTGCATCTGGGTTCTAATGATCAGGGACTTCACACGACCCAAGACCTCCAGGTTGGAGACAAGTACTTGACACCGGATTCCAAGGATGGAACAGATAGCACGCATGTGGAATTCCTCCAGTTGTTTGATGTGATGTTGGTATCAAGTCCAGGTCTCACATCCATATAGAATAGACTTCCAGCTTCATGGAGATGCTGATGTTGTGCTAATTAAGCACTCTGGTATACAGCCTCCCCAAAGCCTGACAGGCTTTGCTGATCCAGGAATCAATTTCTTTGTCCAAAGACCATCATTCGAGATGATAACCCCAAGTATTTGAAGCTGTTTACATTTGTCAGCTGGGTGTTGTCAACAGTGATTTTTGGTTCTATGGTGTTGGTATTTGGCACGGACTGATGGAGTACTTTAGTCCTGTTCAGGTTGATGGTCAGGCCAAGGAGCATAGCAGCATCTAAGAATTTGTTCAGCATTAACTGTCGATCACCATCTTTGTGCACCAAGAGCACCCAGTCATCATCAAAAAGAGGGAGCTGTCCAATCAGTATCTGATGCCCACTCCCTCCTCCAGACCTTGGGCATCACGAGACAACATGCAAGTGAAGAACAGATTGAACAAGACTGGGACTAGTACACAACCCTGCTTCATCCCTGTTCCACCAGTGAGGACTTGGTTGGATTGTTCTTTGTCAGCAACCTGACCCTTGACCTGACCGCCATGGGTGACCCGACCAGGAGGATAGCTCCAGATGATATCACTCTCAGGATCACAGGGCCACACAAGCTTCTCCACCACGACAAGGTGGCAATCCATGGAGAAACCCGTGAGAGTACAGTGCACATTGATAATGCTGCAAAAATACGACGTACACATCAGGAAAGTACATGTTTGCAGCTGATGCCCTGTCTTGAACAGTTGACAAGAAAGAAAAGAGTGACCAAGAGGTTAATGCAGAGATACAGGCCTATGTTGACATGATTATCACCTCATTTCCAGTATTTCGGGATAGAACAGATCAGGAAAACAACAGAGATATAAGAAACAATGAAGATACAATACAGAAAGGATGGACAGCAGCTAAGAATGACTGTCCTATGGGTATTTGAGTTTATTGGGCACGCATAGATGAACTGTCAGTTTGGAAAGATATGGTCTTCAAAGGGAACACGTTTGTGATTAGTGTTGCTACGCAAGGAAATGCTCCAGAAGATGCATGAAGGACATCTTGGTGAGGAAAAATGCAAACATAGAGCTCAAAAAGTGATGTACTGACCAAGAATGAACCAAGACATAAGTCAGACCACCGTGACATGCAAAATGCGTGACCGCGGGTCTGCGTCCAAGATAGCGGCGCCTATTAATCGGCAGCAGCCACGAGGGACTGCAGACTCAAGGGAAGCAGAGGACTGGAGCAGAGCGTCAGAGGACAGGAAGATCACCACCCCCCCCCACCCATCTGAGAAGGAGAAGTGGACAAATCAACCTGCGGGGACGGTGATCACGGCGGCAGACCAGTGAGGAGGTTCTGTGGCGGAGGGACCAGTGCACGTGGTGGGATGCTGGTGAGGAACCCGCGGAAGCTGTGGGCTGCTGGAGACTGGCTTGAACTGGCTGGGGGGGGGTACAAGGTATTGGAACTGAGTTGCGAGGAGGTGCCGAGGGTGTTGAAGGGTTCATGACCATGTTGGAGGTTCGAATCTGTAGCTCAGGTTGCCAATGGTTTGCAATGGAGTCTGTGTGGCTGTGGGGGCCTGCGGAAGCGCTGGAGACGAATCTACGGACACAGTGACTCTGGGGGGGGGGGGGGGGGGGCTCTCTTTTGCTTCTCTAACTGCACGTTTGACTGTAAGTGGAACTTAGGCAATTCCTGCAGGTGGTGAATCTGTCTGCTTGTAGCAGGCAAAAAAAAATTCATGTAAGATAACACTGTTTTATTACTATAATAAATTGAATCTTGATCTTGAATGTTGAAATATGCCTTAGCTATAAACCAAAGCAGCAAGCAGAACCCCACACCCTGTAACAGACAGGCCGTAATTGGTACTGCCAAGTCAAGTTTGCCCACCATGCACAATTATACGAGACCATAGAGAAAATTTTTTAAAGATTTTTAACAAATGAATTTCTAATGAAGAATGTAAACATATATACAGGTACCGAACCGTCAATAAAGATACTCCCAATCTTCATATGAACTTCTAGTGTATAATAAAGTAATTGGACTCAGCCATTGGACTGCCACAGGGAGTGGAACCTTTAGGGCTGCCATGGAGAACAGGGACCAATGTATACAGTACCTTTAATAGAAATATGTACTTGTACAGTAGTCTTAAAATATTTTTTTTTTAATTCGGTCATATGTGCGGGTGGACGTAACTCGCATAGGTCAGAAGTTGAAGACCACCTGTACTTGAAAGATGAAGTAGATTTGTTTGACTGTAATGGGAAGAGTCATATACAGGTATGCATCGCTTAACGTCGGTTCGGGCAACATCCAACCGCATATACGTCCATGGTCCTATAATTATTCAGTTACTACAAACAAGTCCGCAGCAATTTTTTAAAAAGCGATCTCTAGCTTATCGCTAGACCCCACAGCCCCGTGTCGGTCCCGCAGAACAAATTGCGGATGTTAAGCAGCACATACCTGTAGTACAGACTATTTTTCCAATTACCCAGAGGTAGCAACACTGCAGTCAACATCCAGAAAAGCATCTATCACTTTCACGGAAAATGTGTTTGTGAGGCATGGAATTCCTTCATAAGTAGTATCAGACAATGGTCCACAATTTTCAAGCAGTGAATTTGAGTCCTTTACCAATACTTGGGGGGGTTTTGACATACAACTTCAAGTCCACATCACCCAAGTCTAATGGCCTAGCAGAAAGTTCTGTGAAGGTGGTGAAGAGCTTCATGAAGAAAGCACATGATGGACCAGAGGATTTCACAGAAGTGCGTCACTACAGAATGGCCTTTCTCCTGCCCAAATGCTGATGGATCGATGCATACGTACAACTTTCCAATGCATGAAAATCTGTAGACACCTAAAGACCTAAAGGTCTTTGAAGGCCTCATATTTGCCAAGGATGAGAAAGTAAAACAGAAAGAGAATCATGGCAAGACTGCAAAAAGTCTACTAGTCCTGTAGCCTGGAGTTCGAGATCACATTTCTGGCACATGGTCCATCCAAGAATATGTGCAAGAGGAAATAAATCCACATTCCTACCAGATCCAGGCAGAGGGAGGGACACCTCTGAGAAGGAACCTCGCGAATCTTCGACCACAATCTACAACCTATGGTTGTGACCCATCACCTGTCAGTACACAAAAGGGGCCAGCGCATGTAGAAAAGGAACATGTTGTTCAGAGTTCACAGAAAGACCCAAATACTGACACAGAAAATGCAACCAATACACCGGTGGAAAAACATACCAGAGCAAAAAGGACCTCAGAGACTGATTGAAGGCTGCTGAGTGGAAAGAGACTGGCCACAGAATGTAGATATTCTTGTTATCCGGTACCGCACGGATGGCAGTCTCTTCAATCTGAGGCGCCTGCAAGCTCACACCAAGACACAAGAGAAACTTGTCCGTGAACTACTCTTTGCAGATGATGCCGCTTTAGTTGCCCATTCAGAGCCAGCTCTTCAGCGCTTGACGTCCTGCTTTGCGGAAACTGCCAAAATGTTTGGCCTGGAAGTCAGCCTGCAGAAAACTGAGGTCCTCCATCAGCCAGCTCCCCACCATGACTACCAGCCCCCCCACATCTCCATCGGGCACACAAAACTCAAAACGGTCAACCAGTTTACCTATCTCGGCTGCACCATTTCATCAGATGCAAGGATCGACAATGAGATAGACAACAGACTCGCCAAGGCAAATAGCGCCTTTGGAAGACTACACAAAAGAGTCTGGAAAAACAACCAACTGAAAAACCTCACAAAGATAAGCGTATACAGAGCCGTTGTCATACCCACACTCCTGTTCGGCTCCGAATCATGGGTCCTCTACCGGCACCACCTACGGCTCCTAGAACGCTTCCACCAGCGTTGTCTCCGCTCCATCCTCAACATCCATTGGAGCGCTCACACCCCTAACGTCGAGGTACTCGAGATGGCAGAGGTCGACAGCATCGAGTCCACGCTGCTGAAGATCCAGCTGCGCTGGATGGGTCACGTCTCCAGAATGGAGGACCATCGCCTTCCCAAGATCGTATTATATGGCGAGCTCTCCACTGGCCACCGTGACAGAGGTGCACCAAAGAAAAGGTACAAGGACTGCCTAAAGAAATCTCTTGGTGCCTGCCACATTGACCACCGCCAGTGGGCTGATAACGCCTCAAACCGTGCATCTTGGCGCCTCACAGTTTGGCGGGCAGCAGCCTCCTTTGAAGAAGACCGCAGAGCCCACCTCACTGACAAAAGGCAAAGGAGGAAAAACCCAACACCCAACCCCAACCAACCAATTTTCCCTTGCAACCGCTGCAATCGTGTCTGCCTGTCCCGCATCGGACTGGTCAGCCACAAACGAGCCTGCAGCTGACGTGGACTTTTTACCCCCTCCATAAATCTTCGTCCGCGAAGCCAAGCCAAAGACAAGACAGACATGGTATGGTGTTTCTGTTTTTTTAAAAAGGGGAAAGATGTGTTATAATGCGTGTATAATAAAAAATTGCATTTCCCTATAGGCAAAGTGTGCGGAAACAAGAAGTCGAATGCATTGTTGGTTCAAGCAGCTTGAAAAATAAAGTTGTCTAAGCGTTAAAGCCAGGCAAGGTTGATCTTGTTCAAGGAACAAACATAACAACTACAAGGTGTCTATTCAAAATAAATATTGATGGATTATTGGATACTAAGGGAATCAAGGGCTGTTGGGTTAGTACAGAAAGTGGTAGTGTAATGGAGTAGGTAAATATTGGGAGAATTTGATAAGATTAGAGTAGGTTACATACATACACACATTTTAAAACAGATCTTATTTGAAATACCGAAGAATTCATATTCAGGAACTTTACAGAAAATATAGAGAATACTAAGCACATTTCACAAGTAGATGCTAATTGAAATGACGTCAGGAAATGAATAGACCATTGTTTGGATTGGAGACAGGCTGGCTGGTTGAATAACTACAAGGCTTCTGACCTTTCTACAAAGTGCTCACAGAAAGGTCACTCCTGGGTTTTGTTTACCTAAGACAACAGCTTGACCAAGAAGGAGAACTCCTGTTGTTTGCTGAAGAAGGTGGGGGTTTTTGCAAGTGAGAGAGTCACATTGGCTTTCTCACAATCTCAGTTGGGGGGAGAGAGAGAGAGGGAAGACAAGCTCATCAAGCTCTCTCAGCCACTGGGTGTGTGACACTGAGAGACTGAACAGTCACGGCTAAAACAAGCCAGGAAAAGCTTGTTGGATACAGAAAGCTCCAGAGTGGTGGATGGTTGGAAGTACTATTTGTCTGATGTTTCTCCTGGAATAAATGGAACAGAAAGGAACTCTGTGCTAGTCTGAAAGAAAGAGGTTATCATCTGGAGAACCCTGATGGGGCAAGTTTCATCAGCGAGACATTGAGGTGACTAATGGTGGTACCTCAGTTGTGGAAATCCTGGAACAACAAATCTCTCTCTGCAAACCCTACAAGAACCTTCCTGAGTGGTAAACATTTACCTTTCGAGCACCAAAACTGGGAAGAAGGAAAAGTGAGATTGAACTGTGAACCAAAGAACTTTTCTTAAATTTACACGCACTTCATGCACGTGCACTTAGAATTAGAAGGGGGTTAATTGGGGTTAGTTCAGTTAATAGAGATAAGTTAGTTTGATTCTGTTTTCATGTTTAAAGATCATTAAAAACAACTTTTGTTTAAGTAACTAGTTGTCTTTGTGAATGTCTATTGCTGCTGGGTTTTGGGGTCCTTTGGGCTCGTAACAGTAGTCTTAACTCACAGGAACATCAAGGAATCTATTCTGATTCTTTTTATGTTCTTAAAAAGAAATGGCCATGTGGGGAATAAAATCTACCATTTTCATCTGTCATAACACTGAATTCACAAACAAAAGTCTTAAAATTGAACAGTTCGAACAATACAATGCCATCAGCTTATCTGTGACTGACTTACTGATCTGGACAATTTAGTTAAATGTGCAGGGCAGAGGGATTCCAAAGTCCCAGTGTAATTAGTGAAGAACTAAAAGAAAGACAATCCCTTTAAATGGATTGCAATTTCTGGCTGTAATCGAGGTATGTTTCTGTGCTCTGGTTCTGTCAATGGTTCTGCATTGTGACAGCCACAGTGCAAAGTGGCAAGGTATTGTAGTAGCCTGCTACCCTGGAGGCGGTTCGACACACAAAATAGCAGTCCAACACGGTAATCGCCCAGGCCCCACACAGGCTAATGTCCTTTCTCCTCAGCTGACTGACCGTGTGGCAGAAACATCGACCAATTAGCAACTGGCACTTCTGCCGACAACGGCGGGAAAACTGGGCCAACAGCAGGAAACTGGGCCTATGTAAGCAGGGGCAGAGAGTGCAATAAACCAGTCTTGACTATAACTGTATCGAGTGTGTGTTATTCTTCCATTTTCTACTGTAGCGGCTCGCTACTTTGGTGACCCCGACTGGTCCAAACAGGATTTGGACCAGAAGATGACTGACCAGTCAACCCAACACGCTGTCCTTCTGGACAGCGCAGCCACTGGCGTGGTTTGAGCAGGCCGAAGCCCAGTTCCAGCTCGAGAGCTCTCTGCAGACACCATGAGGTACTACTACATGGTGATCTTCCTCAACAAGGACATGGCAGCACGAGTCGTCAATTTCCTGTGGCAGCCTCCAGAACAAGGAAAATATGAGGCCATCAAAGAGCTTTTAACCCAAACTTTCAGGCTCTCATGGCACGAGTGCACTGCCCAAATGTTGTACATGGACGGCCTGGGACAGGGCCCCATCCATCCTCAGGAATGACATGCTGGCCTTGGCTGAGGGGTACAAGCCTTGCTTACTTTTTGAGCAGATTTTTCTGGAACAGCTGCCTGAGGATGTCAGACTGCTGCTCGCTGACGAGGACTTTAGCGACCTCAGGAAAGTCAGTGCTAGAGCAGATGTGCTCTGGAGAGTGAAAAAAGATGGCAGCTCCATGATGGAACAGGTCGCTAGGCCAGGCACACAGAGAAGGCCAAGGCCGCAACAAAACTGACAGAAAGGCAAGTGGACTCCGCCACTGATCAGTACTGCTTCTACTATCAGAGATGGAACATGGAGGCCTGCCGATGCCACCTCCACCCCTGCATGTTTTCAGGAAATGCTGTGGCCAACCGTCACCAGTGGCAAGTGGTTGGCCACCGAGACAGTCTCCTCCATGTCTGGAAATCCATCTTGGGATGGCGGTTCCTGGTCAACACGGGGACTTTCCCCCCCTCATCCTATGACACCCAGAACAGGAAACCAGGCCCGGCGCTGAGCGCAGTGAACAGTAGCAGCATAAGGACCTTCGGCACCCGCACCCTCCCTCTCCTTTTTTCAACAGCCGGTTCAAATGGACTTTTACACTGGCAGTGGGGGCACAACTGCTCCTGGGAGAAGAGTTCCTCCGAGCCCAATGTCTGCCAGTGGACCTCAAAGCACGGCATTTGGTGCACGCCAGGATTTTCCGGACTTTCTCTCTGGGTGAAGCCAGACTACCATTCCCACATCTCAACTCTGTTACACTGTCCGAAAACAAGTTCACACCCATCCTGGCCAAATTCCCTTCCAGTTTACCTCAGCCAAACCCAAGCATAGGGTACGGCACCACATCCTGACAGCGAGACCTCCACTCCACGCCAGAATGCGCCACCTTCATCCCGAGAAACTCAACCTCACAAAAGAGGAATTTAAAAGGATGGAGGACCTTGGAATAGTGCAGCGCTCCAACAGTCCCTGGGCCTCCCCCCTACACATGGTACCAAAGGCAGCGGAAGGGTGGAGGCAATACAGAGACAACCGCTGCCTCAACGAAGCCACCACATTGGATAGACATCCTGTACCACATATGCAGATTTCACTGCAAATTTACAAGGGGCACAAATATTTTCCAAGGTTGTCCTTATCCAGGGCTATCATCAAATACTGGTCCACCTTGATGACATCCCCAAAACTGCGATCATCACCCACTTTGGGCTGTTTGAATTCCTAAGGATGCCTTTCGGGCTCAAGAATGCAGTTCACACCTTCCCAGAGATTCGTGGGCATGGAAGGCTGGGACCTCAGGCTTGCATTCATTTACCTGGATGATATCCTGATAGACAGCCACAATCACAAAGAGCACATGGCTCTCCTAAGACATTTAGGTGCACTCACCTGAGCAACTTCGGCCTTACAATCAACCTGGCCCAATGTCAGTTCGGGCTTGAGACAATCGACTTCCTGGGCCACAGAATCAACAGTAACAGGGCGACACCTCTGCCACAAAAAGTAAAGGCCGTCAGGCATTTCACCAACCCCTACATGGTGAAGGGCCTTGAAGAATTCACCAATATGATTAATTTTTACCACTGTTTCATACCAGCAGTAGCCTGCATCATGCACCCCTATTCACACTCATGGCAGAGAAACAAAAAGAGGTAACCTGGGACAAAGAAGCATTGAAGGAATTCCAAAAAGCAAAAGATGTGCTTGCCAACGCTACGCTTCTGGTGCACCCTAGGACAGATGGCCCGACCACCCTCTCAGTAGATGCCTCCAACACGGCGGTAGATGGCATGCTTGATCAGTTGATCGACGGACATTGGAAGCCTTGGAGTTTTTTTAGCAGACACCTCTGGTCTTCTGAACTCAAGTACAGCACCTTCAATCGTGAACTCTTGGCACTATACCTGGCGGTCCAGCACTTCAGATACTTTTTGGAGGGGAGGCAATTCAAGGTCTTCACAGACCACAAACCACTAACCTTCACCTTCAACAAAATATGGGACCCATGGTCAGCCAGGCCACAAAAACACCTGTCCTAGATATCAGAGTTTACCACAGACATAGAACACATCGCCGGTAAAACCAACACAGTGGCTGAAGCACTGTCAAAAACCAGTGATTCAGGCCATCCAGACCCTGTCCTAGGGGATAGACTACACGGTCCTGGCCTAAGCACAACAGACATGCATCAAAATTCCTAGTACAAGATGGTAGTCTCAGGCTTCAGGCTAGAGGATGTCACCATCAGCCCAGATATCCAGATGCTCCTATGAGATGGGGCAAGCTCCTATGAGATGGGGCAAGCTCCGCCCCATCACACGGCAGTCAAAGGACCAAGACCTGCACACTTTGTCAGACGTCAAAGGTGCAAACACACACCATATTGACATTGTAGGACCAGGGGGCAAGCTACCTTTCGACAATGGTCAACCACTCCACAAGGTGGCCAGAAGCGGTTCCACTGGCAGAAACAACTATCAAGTCCTGCACCAGAGCATTGATCAATACCTGGGTGGCAAGTTTTGGACTGCCAGAGCATACAACTTCTGATAGGGGTGCACAATTCACCTCGGGGCTCTGGGCAGCACTGGCCAACCTACTGTGAATCCAACTCTACCACACAAAGGCATATCACCCACAGGCCAACGGGTTGGTGAAGTGGATCCAGAAGGCAGCTCTGATGGCTCGGCTCAAGGGACCACATTGGACAAGTTAGCCATTGTGGGTCTTCCTAGGTATCCACACAGCGCCTCAGTGGGGGAAATGGTGCACGGCGCACCATTGGTCATACCAGGGGAGTTCTTGGCTGCTGCCAAGGACCCAGAAGAACCACCAGCAGCAACAATGGACCAGGTAAAGAAGAAACTAGCCCTTAGCCCCATCACAGCCCTTGCCACACGGCCAACCAAAGACATTTATTCCCAAGGACCCAAAGACATGTAAATATATCTTTGTACAATGGGGAGCACACCACTTGCCTCTGCAATGGCCATACAAGGGGCCCTACCGAGTGACCAGGCACAACAGCTCCACGTGCGTGCTGGATATCAGCATAAGAAAGAGACTTTCACCATCGACCCCCTCAAGGCAGAACAAAGACACCAGCCACACAGGCCCTGCAACACGCATCACTCTGCCAACAACGGCAGGAAAACCTGGCCCAGCAATGGGAAACTGGGCCTATATAAGCAGGGGCAGAGCGTGCAATAAACCAGTCTTGACTATAACCGTATTGAGTGTCTGTTCTTCCATTCTCTGATGTAGCAACTCACAATTGTGAATGTTGTTTATCCTGGATGGATTCAGCGGAGTGAAGATACACGATCATTGGAATCATCTCCAAATTACTTGCCCTGTAAATCTGTATTGAATCCAGATTACTCTCTGCACACAGCAGTTTTTTCCATTTGGATTGAGTCTATTTGGAGAAATTTGCATCTCTGTTCAACACTTATTGAATTAAAATGAAAAGGAATCAGCGAGGACATTATTTCTGGAGAAGGCTTTATATGTATATCTAATTGATAAAAAACATCCTTGCCTAATCTTGCTCACCAAATTTCCAATAAACCACTATAGATTTATTGGCCATATTTCAAATACCTAATTAACCTTCATTATGTTTCAAAATGAATGTGGGAGTAAATTACTTGAGTGTCAGGAAACAGATCAATTTTTTTTTAAAAAAGGCTACCCTTGACCCAGTTACTTACCCTGACTATTCGTTATCAATGGAGTGAACAAATGTCCAAAAGGAACGGATTCTGTCTAAGCTGAATAAGATTGTAGGATTTGAAAGCTTGTAAAGTAAAGCACAAAAGATTTTTTTCGACAGAAAGAAATTGTGGGCAATGGGGAACTAACAAAGAGGAGCAGATCAGCCATGACTATATTGAATGGTGTAGCCAATGTTGGAATCTAGGGGTTAAAACAGTATGAAATAAATGATTAATCAATAAGTTTATTTGGACTGCATGAGTCAGGAAAAGAGGAATGTGGCTAAGTGGCTGTCACAGCATGGAGCAAAGTTGGCTGAACAAAATTGGCTGCTCCCAAGATACAGGGAGAGGATATGCATAAAACGATTTTGGAGGAATGCTCAACTGAAGGAGGTGGGAAGTAGCACAGGAGACACAGGCCAGATCAGAACAAAGAATGGCCCGCAAGAATCAAAGGGAATGGAAAACCAGTCTAGGAGGAAGATTAAGGCACGAGGAGGTGTTAAAGAGAACAGCAGAAATTGGCCAGACAGGGACCGAATGGTGATTAGAAATATCTGGGGATGAATTAATTTCAGATCTAAACAACAGGATAGTCTGGCCTGGAGGATTAACATGGGAAGGCTACACCCCAGAAATCTGCAAAACAGGAGATGACTTGTGATAACCCTTATGCAAAAAGATCTAGCAGGGAAAACAACTTTTGTTCTGTGTGATAAGATTGACCTATATAAACTGTGCCAACTGGACAATAGGGGTCAGTCTCGGGGAGTAGCTCACTGGCAGGTGACCTATGAACTAACAGACTGACCCAGAGCTCTGTTAAGTTTTATTCTTGTGCTGTGTAATAAATTGACTGTTGAACCGAATACCTTCTCCTATCACTTCATTCAAAGAACGCGCTGGACTCAGACTACACATAGACTAAATTAAGAGTAAGTTAAAGCCAGAGTCCAACAATTTGGTGACCCCGACGTGATGAAGATGGAGAAGTGACGGAAGAAAAGATACGAAACACCGGTCGATTGTGGTGTGATGATAACAACAAGTGACCATTCAACAGAGGGAGGTAAGCAGACGCCTGTTCAAACGAAGTTCTGCTATTGGCAAAGATAAAATTGTGTGTTGTCACTACTCTGCAAAAGACCTAGTTAAAGACAAGAATAAAACAAAAGGAGGTTGGAATCCCTCTACGGAGGTTGAGGTCCCTCGAAGAAAAGGAGGTTGGAATCCCTCTACGGAGGTTGAGGTCCCTCGAAGAAAAGGAGGTTGGAATCCCTCTACGGAGGTTGAGGTCCCTCGAAGAAAAGGAGGTTGGAATCCCTCTACGGAGGTTGAGGTCCCTCTAGGAAAAGGAGGTTGGAATCCCTCTACGGAGGTTGAGGTCCCTCTAGGAAAAGGTTGGAATCCCTCTAAGGAGGTTGAGGTCCGGTTGGAATCCCTCTACGGAGGTTGAGGTCCCTCGAGGAAAAGGAGGTTGGAATCCCTCTACGGAGGTTGAGGTCCCTCTAGGAAAAGGTTGGAATCCCTCTAAGGAGGTTGAGGTCCGGTTGGAATCCCTCTAAGGAGGTTGAGGTCCCTCTAGTAGTACGGGGTTGGAGCCCCTTGTAGCAATCTCGAGAGGTAGATTTAGACACTTGGCCAAGTAGTATAAGGTGTATGGGGTGATAGTTATTTGTTTCTATAGTGTGTAATAAGTATTTGTTTAAGAATCGTGTACCATAGTAGTGTATAATAAGTATCTGTATAAGGTGTATTGTGTTATAGTTATTTATTTCTATAGTGTGTAATAAGTATTTGTTTAAGAATCGTGTACCATAGTAGTGTATAAGTATCTGTATAAGGTGTATTGTGTTATAGTTATTTGTTTCTATAGTGTGTAATAAGTATTTGTTTAAGAATCGTGTACCATAGTAGTGTATAATAAGTATCTGTATAAGGTGTATTGTGTTATAGTTATTTGTTTCTATAGTGTGTAATAAGTATTTGTTTAAGAATCGTGTACCATAGTAGTGTATAATAAGTATCTGTATAAGGTGTATTGTGTTATAGTTATTTGTTTCTATAGTGTGTAATAAGTATTTGTTTAAGAATCGTGTACCATAATAGTAATAAGTATCTGTATAAGGTGTTCGGCATTTAACTGTTTTTTCATGCACACTGGTATTGTTGCTGTGTATATCACTGTATTACTCTCGATGTTTTAAGTACTTCTGAAAAAGGGGTAGCAGAGGTTACAGATTGTACTGTTTTACAGGGTAGAGAGGGCATAGAGGCAAGGTATTTAGAATACGGATCAGGGAAACACAGTGGGGATAGGCAGTCACACAGTGAGGCATCAGTGTACACAGACTAACCGCAAAACAAACAATAGACACTTCACACAACCACGAGACACATAATCCCCCACCTGGCTCTCTCTCTCTGATCATCCCTGAAGGGGAACACCTGTTTTCAGGGAGCTGCTGGTCATCTAGTGGTTATACAACGTGGGAAGGGACGAAGTAGATTGCAGGGTGTCAAAATCACGAACTCTAAAGGGTTAAAGATCGGAACAGAGATGGAAGGAGTAATAAGGGAGGTAGGGCAAGAGTTCGGGGAAGACAGAGGAGTTCCCCCATCTGTAGACAGACGGTGGGAAAATACAAGGAATCAATTACTGGGAGGATTACCGAAGGGAGAGGAGGTACAGGCTATGGAACGGTACGAACAGATTTGGAAAGAGCTGCAGAGTCAGGGGAAGGTACCACGAGGGTTTGGAAAAATCCGGCTGTTACTGTACTTAGGAGAAGCAGAGAGGGAAGCATGATCACACACAGAAGACAGGGTCAGGAGAACCCTCGCTTCCCTTTGGGATATGCGTTGCGGGAAAGGGGGGAAGTACGGCTTCCAGAAAGATATAGACAGATGCTGCTAATTTATGAGGGTCCGCAAATTGGGGAAAGGTATCAACCCTTCTCATTCACTGACATGAATTGTATTTTGGACAAAATGCCACCTCCGACTGAGGGAGGTGGAGCGTGGATGGGAAAGTTCTGCCAATTTACGATGGGACATAAGATAGCCATAGGGGATTGGAGAGCATTATTGGGGAAACAGCTTGGGCTGTGGGAGATTCAGCAGGTAGAAATGATCGCAGGAATCACTAGGTGCCTCGATGCTGAGCCATTTGCCAACCATGCTACGGCAGTAGGAGGGGCAATGAGAGATAAGTTCCCCGTTCCCCCCGGTGTCATGCAGTCCCTGACCTTTTCCATAAAGGAGGATGAGGAGATCTCGACTTTTTTGAGTCAGTGTAGGGAGAGTTGGACTGATAAAGCAGGAGTACACCCAGCCACAGATCCCTTGCAGACTACACTCTTTAGGGCTGCAGTAACGAGCGGACTGCCAGCCGTAGTTAGGGAGGCATTAGAGAGTAACCCTAATATTCCTGGCTGCTCGAGTGAGCAATGGGAAAAATATTTGACCCATCACCTGAAATGTTACAGGGCTAAGCAAAAGGAGGACAAACAAACTACGGAGTCGGCACAAGTGCAACTCCTTAAGCTTCAATTAGCAGAGGCTAGGCAAAAGGCGAATGAGGAAAAAAAAGATTTCCTCAAAGGGTGCAAACCAGATGATTCAGCAGCCAACGCAGCCACCACAAGGGAATAATATGAGTTGGCACCCGGCCCCATATTGGGCACCGGGTCCCACCTATGTGGCCAGAATGGGAGGTCCAATGGGGGGATTCCGAGTAAGAGGGAGAGGTCGGGGTGCTCCACGTATGCAGCCAGCCGTATGTTTTGTATGCGGTCAGCCAGGACATCCTCGGGACACTGGGGGAAGGGGATATGGACCACCACAAAATGAGCATTGGGTCCAGTCCCAGAGATCGTCAGTGCCACCCCCGGTACATCAGGCACCCCATGCGGCTTTAGCTCCAAAGAGACAATTCCCTTTGCTGACAGAGGAGGAGCAATATTGCCCACAGTGACGGAGCCCGAGCACCCACGAGCAGGCTAGGTTGGCAGACCCTTTCCTGCAGATTAAAGTTATGGACATGAAAGTATCCTTTTTAGTGGATACGGGAGCCAGGTTTTCAACACTCACTGGCGCTGAGTTTCAAGATAAAACATCATCCTCTAGCGTCCAGCTGATAGGGTTCTCGGGTACACCAGAAAATCTGCCGTTTTCTACACCACTAGTCACTTCTGTGGCAGGACAGACTTTTACACATCAGTACATTTTGTCAGCCAGGTGCCCTACCAATCTCTTGGGCAGAGACCTGTTGGTCAAGTGCGGAGCATCGATCCTTTGTGGACCCAGCGGAATAGAGGTCACCTTTCCAAATGGATATTCTATGAACTGTTCATTAACTACACTGCATTCCGGTTCTCAGATGTTGTTGGCGGCAGCTGGAGGATCCGCGTCTGAGGGACAATGGGCTGACATTTACTGGGGGCTGCTGCAACCTGAGGACCCACAGAAGGGAGGGCTGCTAAAGCTTTATAATCAATGGAAGCCGTGGATCCAGACGTTACACCCGTATACCCCTCCCTCGGACCCTCCCCATATGACCCTCTTTTACGATAGGGATGGGGATGAAATGTATCAGCATGCCTTTTATGAAGAGGTAGAGGGCAGGCAATGGGAAATTAATTCGGACTACATAGTGATAGGAAAGGAGGGAGTGGCCGCTGCGGTGGCACTGACATCTGAACAGCTGGAATGGTATGAGATGGCAGGTGAGGCCATTCCTCATGTCACCCTTGCAATTGGCACTACTCATCAGGCAAAAGATTTGGGACCGATGTGTCGGAACTTGAAGTCCCTAAGGGACTGGTCTGACACCCAAATACCGACAGTGCAGTTCTCCTCATCTGGTCAGGCATACAGAATTTTGTCTCCGACACATGATCAAGTCCTCCTTGAGCATAGACAGATTGAACGATTTCATGGTAGGGAGAAGATGGATCACCCCGACTCAGCCCCTATGCTAGACTCTCTCCCTGAGAACCTGTGGTCAGTGGGATCAGCAGATGTGGGTTTTTGTCAGCAGGTTGATTCCATGACCTTCGAACTGTCAGATTACACCCCTATTTGGCAGATGCAATACTACATCATCCAAAACCAAAGACAGTAAAGGAGATGCTTTTGTTTTTGGGTTTGTCAGGTTATAGTAGGCAGTTTATCCCATCGTATGGTGAGTTGACACATCCACTGCGAACTTTGGTGAATGAGCAGGGGATGAGGAATCTGGGAGCTACACTTGATTGGACTGCACAGGCTGAGATGAGTTTTATTCTATTGAAGCAAGCTCTTACAACAGCTATAGATTTGGCGATTCCAAATTATAACTACCTTTCTTTTTGGATGTTTCTGAAAAAGCACACACAATTGATGGTGTTCTTTTTCAGAAAAAAGGGGGTGGAAGATGTGTGCTCATGTATGGGAGTATCACACTAGACCCAACGGAAGACAGACACCCACCATGTACAAGACATGCAGCAGGAGTAGCAAAGATTCTACAAAAGGTGGCACACATAGTAATGGGACATGGCCTGACAGTATTAACAACACATAGTATTGTAGCATTTGTGAGCTCCACAGCATTGACAATGACTTCGTTAAGGCAGACAAGACTAGAAAAGATCCTGAATGCTCCAAATGTTACGTTTACCCATGAAGGCATTAACATGGCAGAAAATAGTGGAGAGGATGAACCAAACAATAAAAGGTAAGATCGGGAAAGTACAGGCACGGACCAAACTAAATTGGGTGGATGCGTTGCCTCTGGCATTAATGTCAATAAGGAGTTCGGTAAGTTCTGTGACAGGATTCACTCCATATGAACTACGAACGGGGCACCAGTTCCCGGGACCAGGAGCCGGAAGTCAGACTACGAAGAATGAGGTAAGTTCAATGGGATGCAAGCTGTATTATGATAAACTAACGGCTCTGGTGTCAGATTTTTCACAACAGGTCACAAGTCCCAATAGAGAAGGGGAAACACCGATACCTTCAGTCGCGGAGTGGATTCTGCTAAAGGTCATCAAGAGAAAGTGGTCGGAGCCCAGGTGGACAGGACCCTACCGAGGGGTGGAGAGGACGTCCCACGCGGTTCGACTACAGGGAAAAGGCGAGACGTGGTATCATTGGAGTCAGTGTGCAGCCACGGACCCACCAGCACGGACACTGGAACAGATTCGTACGGCGGCGACTGAGAACCTGTGAGCAACTACGGACTAAGAACTTTCTGAACGGGTCCCTTTAAAGAACATATTGGACTCCGGGGACTGTTGATGGTAGAATCTATTGTTGTTTAAAAATCGATGACAATGGGCAAGCAGTAAAGGAGATTTCTTCAGGTATTCGCAAATTAGCTCACGTCCCGGTTCAGACCTGGCGACCCTTGGGCAGCGCATGACTGGGAAATTTGTTCTCTGGAGACTGGGGATGGATACATACTATAGTGCTAGTTGCTGGATTTGTGGTTTTGGCGTTGATTCTGATCCCATGCATCCTTCCCTGCCTCCAGTGCCTCATTCAACGAGCGCTGTCACAGAGAGACATCCCCAGACCCCAAGGCATGTATTTGACCCTACTGCCCTCTCAAGAGTGTAATGATTACAAGGGATCAGAAATGCCAACCCTGGCATGTAACCCGGATTCCTCTATCTAATAAGTTAACTGGTGGTTGGTCTCATTTTCATGAGACCAAAAGGGGGACTGTTGGAATCTAGGGGTTAAAACAGTATGAAATAAATGATTAATCAATAAGTTTATTTGGACTGCATGAGTCAGGAAAAGAGGAATGTGGCTAAGTGGCTGTCACAGCATGGAGCAAAGTTGGCTGAACAAAATTGGCTGCTCCCAAGATACAGGGAGAGGATATGCATAAAACGATTTAGGAGGAATGCTCAACTGAAGGAGGTGGGAAGTAGCACAGGAGACACAGGCCAGATCAGAACAAAGAATGGCCCGCAAGAATCAAAGGGAATGGAAAACCAGTCTAGGAGGAAGATTAAGGCACGAGGAGGTGTTAAAGAGAACAGCAGAAATTGGCCAGACAGGGACCGAATGGTGATTAGAAATATCTGGGGATGAATTAATTTCAGATCTAAACAACAGGATAGTCTGGCCTGGAGGATTAACATGGGAAGGCTACACCCCAGAAATCTGCAAAACAGGAGATGACTTGTGATAACCCTTATGCAAAAAGATCTAGCAGGGAAAACAACTTTTGTTCTGTGTGATAAGATTGACCTATATAAACTGTGCCAACTGGACAATAGGGGTCAGTCTCGGGGAGTAGCTCACTGGCAGGTGACCTATGAACTAACAGACTGACCCAGAGCTCTGTTAAGTTTTATTCTTGTGCTGTGTAATAAATTGACTGTTGAACCGAATACCTTCTCCTATCACTTCATTCAAAGAACGCGCTGGACTCAGACTACACATAGACTAAATTAAGAGTAAGTTAAAGCCAGAGTCCAACACCAAGTGGCCTACTAATGATACAGGAACAAAAGTGCTGCAAGAACACAGCCAGTCAAACAGTATTTGTGGAGAGAGAAAACCTATCAAAATGTTAGGTCAGCAACCCTAACAGAACTAGATGGGAAAGTGGAGGGTTTACAGTTATCAAAGCATTCCTGGGGGAGTGAGTATGAATGATGACAGGTTCAAACAGATCAGTTGATAAGTAGTGATGAGTAGTTGATAAGTAGTCAAGAGTTGTACAGAATGGAAACTCCCCCTTTGTTCTGACTGAAATACCTTTTTATCCTAATCTTATTTACTTGCATTGGACCCACATGCCTCTATTCCTTTTGTCTCAATGTAACTATGTAAATGCTTTATAAACACAGTGATTTTACCTGCCCTTACCACCCTTCTCTGGCAGCTTGTTCCATATACACACTGCACTTTGTACAAAATACCTGTCCTTCAGATCTCTTTCCAATATATTCCCCTCTAAAATTAAAGCCACGTCTTTTAGTTTTACAGACCCCTACCCTATCTATGCCCTTCATATTTTTTTAAACCTCTACAAGGTTACCCCTTCAGCCTCCAGCACTCCTTTGTGAACAATCTCAACCCATCAATCATTTATTGCACCTTAAGACCTCCATTCCAGGTAACATCCAGGTGAATCTCTTCTGCACCCTCTTCAAAGCCTCCACATCCTTCCAAATATCAACAATCGGAACTGCAGACAATGCTCCAAATGTGGTCCAAACAAAGTTTGAAACAGCTGCAACATGACTTTCCAAATTCTATACTCAATGCTATGACTGAAGATGGCAAGCATGGCATTTGCCTTCTTTACCAACATGTCTATGCGTTTCACAGAGCTATGGCCCTGGACCCAAGATCTCTCTGTACATTAATACTTCTAAGTGACTATCTATTTACTTTATATTTTCCTCTTGTATTCAATCTCCCATATTGAAAAACCTAATACTTGTCTGAATTAAAGTTCATCTTTCATTTCTCTGCCCAAATTTCCATCCAATCTATATCCTTTGACAAGTACCCCACTGTTCACAACTCTGCCAATTTTTATGCTGTTCGCAAACCTATTCACATCATCCATGTTTTTATCCAGAGGATAAGCAACCAAGATTCCAAACTGATCCTTGTGGAACAGCACAAGTTATAGTCCACCATGTGGAGAAACATCCCTCCACTACTAGACTCTGCCTTTTTTCACCAAGCAAATTTTATATTCAATTTACCAATTCACCAGGGAACCCACGTGACTTAATCTTTTGAACTAGCTTAGCATGTGGGACCACGTACAATGTTTTACCCAAGTCCATATTGAATAATGCACTGCCCTATACTTGTGAATCACCTTTATAATCTTCTCAGAAACTTGACCACATTTGTGAGACATGACCTCCACCTCAAAATTCTTCACTGACTTTCTAAATGTGAGTAAATCCTGTCCCTATGAATCTTCTCCCTTCTGCTGATGCAAGGCTCAGCAGCCTATAATTTCCTAGTTTGACACTTCATGAACAAATCGTCAAAATTGGCTACTCTTTTGTCTTCTACGACCTCTCCTCAAGATCTTTGCATCCCCTTTAGCTAGGCCTCGTCAAGGCCCCTACAATTTCCCCCCTTTCCACCTTCACTATGCTGGGAAAAATTCCATGAGAATCTAGGGGTCATCCATCTTACCTTACCCATTCTAATTGGAGGTATGATTGGTAAGCTTGGGGATGACATGAAAATTGGATAGTAGTGTGTATCAGGAGAATGGTTGTCTAATTTTGTCTACAACAAAATAAAAATCGGAAGGAAAGTTGGGCAGAGCATTGACAGATGGGATTTAACAACACCAGGTGATGCAGTTTGGGAAACCAAGTATGGGTAAGTCATGTACAATAAATGGTCTACTTTGATGAAGGGCTCAGGCCCGAAACATTAGTAAACACTTTACTTCCTATAGATGCTTCGTGATCTGCTAAATTTCTCCAGCACATTGCAGATGGTCAAAGTCATTTTCCCCAAAAACAAAAGGGCACAGGTTTAAGGTGAAGTTTAAAAGGAGATTTGAGAAGAAAAGTTTTGCTCAGGGGGTCGTCAATTTCTGGAACTTGCTGCCAAAGATGTTGGTGGAGTCAGATACAAATCACAGTTTAAAAGACATTTTGACAGACACTTAATTGGGGAAGGAATAGAAGTATATGTTCGTAATGTAGGTAAAAAGTACTAGACCACAAGACATAGGTGCAGAAATAGGCTACTCAGCCCATTGAATTTGCCCTGCCATTTAATTATAAGCTTATCCATTTCCCCACTCAGCCCCACTGTCTGGCCTTCTCCCTATTACCTTTAACACCCTGGCTAATCAAGTACCTATCAACCTCTGTCTTAAATACACCCAATGACATGGTCTCCACAACTGCCTGTGGCAATAAATTCCAGATTCACCACCCTCTGGATGAAGAAATTCCTATGGATTTCTGTTCTAAGCAGAGACTCTTCATAAATTTCTCAGTTGATTCAGTTCAATCATTCTTTTCACAGTTTTCTGTCTGTTATAACATCCTTTCTTCAGATTCCAGTAAGTCTCCTACGACTGATGTTAAATTAACATGTTAACTGTTCCCTTTTAACACGCTATCTCCTTTTTTTTTTTAAATGGCGAAGTTACATTCGCTGACCTTCAGTCCACAGGAACAATTCTAGAATATATCTGCACCTCTGTTCTCACTCTCCCTCATTTTATTGCTATTTTACCAACCAAAATTCAATGTACCTGGCTGGAGAGAAATGGGTAACCAAAAACAGTACACTGAGAACCAATCATCAGGACTAATTCAAGCCAGAAAAATAGCTGACATTGCTTTTATCTAGGGTACACTATAATACAGGTACTCCCCAACTTGAGACCTATGTGACTTAAGTCCATCCGCACATATGATTGAAAATTTGTTAATATAAAGAAAAAATATAAAATTTACACATTTATGTTGTATTTGACAAACTATAACAGGGATACAGGGCATGTAAAGTGCCAAAATGTGTCTATTTACCTTGTTAGGGTCCAGAGGCTGGGTGTGGCCATCTTGAATCCTGTCTGCATGTGCAAGTCTTCAGTTGGCACATGCGCAGTTCACACATTGGTTGGCGCATGTGCGAGAGTTAAGGATGCAAATTCAATATTGTGAGGGTGCCCAACTCTCGTGCATGCGCCAACTGAACTCCAATATGCAAACTCACCACACATGCACCAACTGAAGACTCACGCATGCGCACAGGAATCAAGGTAGCTGCGCCCACCCTATGGACCCAAGATGCTTACAAGGAAAGTACAGACATTTTGGCTCTTACATGCCCTGTATCCCTGTTATAGCTTGTCAAATACAACATAAACTGCATCATTTTAATAATGTTTCTTTATATTTTTTAAACAAATATGCAATTCCGACACATCCATTCCGAGATGCAACCAATCCTTTGGTCCAAATTACAGGGAGGACCTGTATATAATACTTAGCACACCATCAAATACTTGTAGCTATCTGTTGATAACAATGCGACTGTGAACATTTTGTAAAAATAATTCTATGGGCTACAAAGACTTCCTCCAGTTTAAAACTGTTGAGCAGTGCAAAACAATATAGGCCCTTCAGCCAACAATGTTGTGCCAATATATATAAATCTACTGCACGATCAATCTAACCCTTCCCTGCCTCAGTCAGTTACCCCCCCCCCCCACCCCCCCAATTCTTTAATAATGTAAAGAACAATCTGAAAAGCAGTAGAGAGGGGCACTGGCCATTGCTGTAAAAGATTGATTGATCCACGCTTTTCTCAGAATTTATCCAGCCAGACAGATCATAGATTCCTTTCTAGCCAGTTATTTATACATGACTCCAAGATTATCTTTCCATGACAAGTTGAAACTCTCTCGGTCCGTCATCCTTGAGAACTTTTGTAGTGCAGAAGAGGAGAGGTGGAAAATGGAAGCTGGGGTGGGGGGGGATGAAAAAGGGGGGATTGTTGTTTCCTTCAGGTAGAAATGCTGTCAGCTGAGTTTACAGCTGGCCGATTGTAAAAGTTGTACTAGTAGGTTAATCCAGGACAGATCTTCGTTAATTTTAGATCTTAGTTAGAATTAATTAATTAGTACAGATCTGTATCACAGATTCAAAACCTGCCAGCCCATGGGAATTAGCAGACCACAGAATGCCTGACCAGAGAATGTCAAGCTATATAACAATTCCTGATATCAATTCTAAAATCTTTTTTTTAATCTTAGTTTATGATGAATTTATTTCTTGACACTTGGACAGGAAACAGTCATTTTATTGTTGCTAAAATACTTGGGCATTGGTCTGTTTATACAAAGTAAATTGAAGACTACTATTCAAATAAATTACTTGTTCTCACAGTTAGGTTTAGATTTTTCCTCCATTCGTGTTGCAGCATTTTTATTTCCATTAGGGTCAATATTTTTTTAAACTCACAGGTACTCCTAATGCAGTTACACCAGCAACTTCTCAGCCTTTAATTTGCTGGTCATTGTTACATCCATTTCAGATTTAGTCACAGTTCGGATTCCCAAGCACTCATTGACCCACATCATTAATGAGCAAAGGCAATCCATGTCACCACCCACACCCAAAATGGCTCCATTCCTCTTTACAGACAAAAGGTCCAAGAGAAAAGAACGAGTCATAAAGACTGGGAGAAATATTAAACCTCATTATTGGATTTAAGCCTCAACACCACTAAATAATGCACAACACCCAAAAACTTTCAATAGCTATTGCAACTCGCAAGAGTGGAATCAAACAACAATTGATTCCAAACCAAAATAGCATGTCTCATGGCTTAGACAAAGGTAGGATATCAAGAAGGTCATGGATGAGGAATGAGAATCAATCAGACAGAAACGTTTTAAAAGAAACGTCCACAGTCATCCTTTTAAGGGTGAGGTAAAGACCAGCAACCACAGTTAAAGGTACGAAGAATTGCCACAGGATGGCAGTAAACAGCAAGGTTTTGAAAGGATTCGGTTTACGAGAATTGAAAACAGGCGTCCTTTCAAAAGTATCGAAAGAGTAGTAGGGGATCCTTTAAAAAAAGATAGATATGTGGTCTTCATAAATTCAATTCTTTGACAAGGATCCAGATGTTAGACTAATTCAAGTCCAAAGATTGATGAAGGAAAGAAAAATTATGTCATATGAAATAACAATGCAGTACAGGCCCTTCTGCCCACAATGTTGTGCCCACCTACATATTCCTACCAAGAAAATGCAAAACCCTTCCAATCTCATAGCCCTCTATTTTTCATTCATCCATGACCCTGTCTAGGAATCTCATAAATTCCCCCAATGTTTCAACCTTCACCACCACTCCTGGGAAACAGGCATCCACAACATTGTGTTTAAAAAAAAACATACCCCTAATGTCTCCCATAAACCTTCATCCCTTCACTTAGTACAAATATCCTCTGGTGTTTGCTATTCCTGCCCTGGGAAAAAGGTGCTGTCTGTCCTCACTATCTAGCCCTCTCAGAATCTTGTAGACCCCTCATCCTTCTTCACTCCAAAGAGAAAAGTCCCAGCTCTGCTAACCTTGCCTCATAAGACTTATTTTTTAATCCAGGCAATGTCCTGGTAAATCTCCTCTGCACCCTCTCCATAGCTTCTACATCCTTCCTAAAATGAGGTGTTCAGTTCTGGTCACAATGCACTAAGTGTGGCCTCACCAGATATTCATAGAGTTGCAACACAACTTCTCAACTCTTGAACTTCATCCCCCAACTCATGAAGCCCAGCATTCCATGGGCCTTCTTAAATATTCTATCAATTTGCACAGCACCCTGGAGAGATGTATGGATTTGGACCTCCATACTGTTAAGTTTCCGTCCATTAACCCTGCACTGAGCCTTCAGGTTTGATCTTCCAAATGCATCACTCACACTTATCTGGATTAAACTCCATCTGCCACTTTTCCACCCAACTCTTCATCCTTTCTATATCCTTTTGTAACCTACGACAACTGTCCACAACTCCTCCAACCTTCGTATCATCAATAAACTTACTGGCCCATCCTTCTGCTTCTTCGTCTGGGTCAATTATAAAAATCACAAAGAGCAGGGGTCCCAGAACAGATGCCTGCAGAACTCCACTGGTCTCCAGGCAGAATACTTTCTGTCCACCTCTACTGCTTTCTACATGCAGCCAATTTTTAATCCACACAGCCAAGTTTCCATGGATCCCATGCCTCATGTCTTTCTGAACGAGTCTCTCTTGGGGGACCTTGTCAAATGCCTTATGGACCATATCTACTACCTCAGGCCCTGAATAAACTGTGCAACATTTGACCTCATTAACTGAGGCATAGCACATGAGAGCAGAAAGGTAATAAAATATAAGATATTGGTTAGGCCACAACCACAATATTGAAAAACTGATCAACACACTCTAGGAAGGATATGATTGTGCTGGAGAGAGTACAGAAGAAATTTGATAGCATGTTGCCTGGGATGGATCATTTCAGTTATGAGGAGGGATTGAATTCATTTTTATTACAGTAGGAGAAATTGAGAGGGTACCTGTTGAGCGATACAAAATTTGTAGGGGCATAGATAGTAGAATACATTGACCAATACAGAGGAATCCAAAACTAGAGGGCATAGGCTTTGTGTAAGGGGCAAGAAGTTTAGAAAGGATTTGAGGACAATCTTATTCACCCAGAATGCTGAAGAAACCTGGAATTCACTACCTGAGTGGGTGATGGAGACAGGAATTCTCACAATACACTAAAGTATCCTGGTACGCTCTTGACTAAATGCCAGTCAATCAGACAAGTTCAAATATACATTTGATGGTTGGCATGGAGAAGGTAAACTAAAGGGCCTATTTCTGTGCTGTATTTTACAGATAAGAATTTTAAATGTCAGGGCAGTGTGAAAGCAACAGGCCATGGAGAAAATAACCATGGTATTGATGGTGAATGAATCAATTGAGATCTGGATTTTGGTTGAGCTTAATTTAATAAAGTATGGACAATGAAAAGTTGGATAAGAAAGCATTGCATTAGGAAGTAATGAATGGACAATGTTTTCACCCATAACTGAGCTGAAACTAAGGGATGGAGAAACAAAGCTGAGGATTTTACAGATTTGGTATTGGAGAAAAATTAACTCGAAGTTCAGCTCAGTGCCAGATAGTAGCAAGTAGTCCAGTCTAACTCAAGAGAGCAATGTGGAGACAAACAAATTGTAGATTAGGATGTGGACAAAAAAAGTCCCAACTTTGGACAGTTATCTCCATGATCAAGTTCCTCCCACCGAGTATATATTAGAGAACCATTAAAGTATACTGTGAACACATCTGAAAACATTACAGAACAGTATAGGCCCTTCAGCCCATGATGTGCTGACCTATGTCACACTCCACACAATCTAATTTTTCCCTACTTCACACCCATAACTCTATTTTTCTTGCATCCATGTGCCTAAGTCTTTTGAATATCTATATTGTACCAGCTGAAACTAACACCTCTGGCAATCATGTTACAATTGTGAAATTTGAAAAATAAAAATAAATCTAGAAGTTTGTCACACAGGGTGTGAGCCCAGGTACATCTCAACAAAATATGCCAGATAATGAGATTTTTGTACAAAGAAATCAATAAAGAGACCAGACAGCAGAAGCAGGTTGATGCCTCAGAATGGTAAATAACTGCTCTCAAGAGGCAGACCAAAATATTACACTTCTGTTACCTTTTGCTTTGTTTGTCCATCATAATTTGACAAACAGAATGAATTTCTGAACAAAGCAGATTTTTTTTTTAAAAACTTATTTTCATCCCAGAGATATTCTTCAGCAATCAGTTGAGCGTTAACCTGAGAATATATGGCCTGTACCACAGAATGTACCAGAATTTCCATGTATCCTCCACACACCCAATAAGATTAGCATTTTTAGATCAGTAAAATAAAGCTTTTCTCACCATATCAACCTGTAAGACATTTATCAAAGAACTAAAATAATAACAGCAGAATGGCCTATCCAAATCTAACGCGCAGTTAGACAAACCAATATCAGAATCCACTTCCACACCAATATATTAATCGGAGGCTTTGATGACATTCAACCAGCCATGATGGACAGGCCAGATCATCGACACGCTTGGCAAAGACTCAACTCTGAGCTCCTCCATTGGAAAGGTTTCTAAGCAGACTTTGAACTGAAGACAAAAGAAAACCTTTCACTATGTCAGTACATCTGAGAATAATAAATCAAGCTAAATAAATCCAAATCCTCTCACACCACCCACCCCCCAATATCCAAACTGTCAAAATGCTTAGGAACTTATATTTCAATCAAATCATTTGAAAATTAAGATTCCTTTCTTGTCATGTAATAGTACAGAACATGAAATTGCTTTCTGTATGCCTAGAGGGCAGACAAAGAGTCACCATTAATGCTGCCCAGCACCCCTTACAGTACAAGAGAAAGAAGCAAAAGAGAGTCCCTTCAGAGTGACAGTGTTTGTGGATTCACCTCCGCCCTTCCACAATCTCTGTAGCCGTACAGACTTCTGTTCGATAGATCAGTAACCCGAGCTCCAGATTCAAACCTCTGACACAATCTGTAAGCCTCCAGTACCCAAGGCTCTTTGGGAGCCCCTCTTGCCCTCAGCACCCTCTCAAATCGCAGTTCCAATACTTGGTTCCCATTCACCAGTTTCCATCACTCTGCTGCCCATGCTAGTCCTCTGACTGCAAGTCTCTCGGAGCTTGTGTGGGTCCTTCAGCTGCTGTGGCCTTCACTGGCCACTATCCTGTAGGGTCAGCTCCTCTGCTTCACCTTCTGAAAGGTGGGGGGGGGGGAGGGTGGTTCTCCCATTACTGGTGCCCTTTGCCGATCCGCTGCTCCCCGAGGTCTTCAACCCTTTATGGCCAATACTCAGCACAGATGCCGCCATCTTGGGCATAGACCTCCGGGATTACAGTTTTTAATTACAAGCGCCATTGACTCCATTAACAGGCCATTCAAAACCTGTAGAGTCACCAGCTTTAGGACTTGGTGGGTGAACCCTTTGGAACACCGTGGGGTCTCCTCTCTCCCAGATCCACACCAGTGGCAGTGTTGCCATTTTCTTTCACTCTTCAAAATGACTTCCAAAGCATTTACATGGTTTCTTAAATAAGACACCCATAATGGATATTGTATTCCAGATGTACACTCCTCAATATCCTATATACTGGAGGATTTTCATTCATTTCACTCAGCATCAACTTTCTGCAAACTTTTCTAATTACAGTAAAATCCCTGGTATCCAAAATTCAAGCAACTGGCAGCCTCAAGCAAGCGGCAAAAAAAATTGTGGAAAATAAATAGGTAAAAAATGTGCAAGTTTAAAATTGGAACAGCTCACCGTTAGTTTGCCAATCACGCAACACTCAATCTCAAGCAACCAGAAAATCCATCTATCTGGCATCTACCAATCCCCATAGGTACCAGATACCAGGGGTTTTACTGAACTGACAGTACCTTTTTCAAAGGTATAGTTAGTGTAGCAGTTAGCACCACATCAGCAATCAGGACCAGGGTTCACATCCCACGCTGTTTGTAAGGATATGTTCTCCCCATGTCTGCATGGGTTTCCTTCCATCGTACAAAACGTACCAGGGGTGTAATTGGGAGGCACAGAATTGTGGACCAAAAGGGCCTGTTGCCATGCTGAATGTCTAAATTTAAGTTAAAGTAACAAGTTCAAGTTTATTACCATCTGACTATATACATACAACCAAATAGCATTTTCTTGGACCACAGTGCACATACGTGCACACAATACACATCACATGGTAATTACATAAAACCAGACAGATACAATTTAAAATAAATACAGTATATATAAATACTTTGGAATTATTTACTCAGCTGTAGGATACTGTTCATCAATCTCAGCCTGTGGGAAAAAGCTATTTGCCAACCTGTCAGTCCTGGTTTTAATGCCTCCATACCTTGATGGTAGTAGGTCATCTAATTATGGATTCGGATATCTAAATCCCTTCGCATCTCAGAGCTCGGCATTCCCTCACAATTGAAATAACACGCATCTACTTTTTTCCTGCCAAAAGGGCAGCTTCATATTTTCCCAGATTTACCAGACCTTGTCCATTTATCTAATCTATTTATAGAGGACCGAAAAAAGGCTAATGTTCCTTCGGTCAGCTATTTTGTTCATTTGTTCAAGGGGGACAAATTATGATTTAGGAAATTATAGCCTCACATCAGTGGAAGGGATAGGATTTATGCACACATAGAAAAATCAGGATCAGATTAGAGACAGTCAACATGGCAGGTAATGCCTTACCAATTTGAGCAGTGGAGGTTGTATACATAGACTTCAATCATGTGTTTGACAAGGACGCTCATGGTAAGCTGATTCATCAAGTGCAGATGCATGGGATTCATGCTAAGTTGATAATCTGGTTACACAATTGGTCGGTCCAGAGAAGAAAGAGGGTCTCTTTTAATTTAATTCAATGAGTTTATCGTTTTTTTTAAATTACCTGTTCAGCTGCAACAAGTAAGAATTTTGGTGGATATTGTGCAATGTGCAACCTGTATGACAATAAACAAATCTAAATAAATGATGAATGATAAAGTGGGTGGGTGGGTTAGTAAATTAGCAGATGGTACAGAGACTGATGGAATTCTGGAGAATGCAGAGGGTTATCAAGGAATACATTGGGATATAGATCAGAATCAGATAAGGGCAGAGAAATAGCAGATGGAGTTTAAAATGGACAAGTCTGTGGTGTTGCACTTTGAGAGCTTAAATGCAAGGGGAATGTGCACAGTTTATGGTAGGGCTCTTAAAAATATTGGCGTGCAGAGGGATCTGGGGATCCAAGTTCACAGCTCATTGAAAGTGGACACACAAAGAAGACATATGGTACATTTGGCTTCATTGGGTAGGCCATTATATGTAAAAGGAAGTCATGTTGCAGCCATACAAAACTTTGGTTTGACTACACTTGGAATTCTGGTTATCCATTACTGGAAGGATGCTTTGGAAAGGTTTTAAATGGTTTTGAAGAGATTTACCAGCACATTGCCTGGTTTAGAGGGTATAAGTTATGAGAAGAGATTGAACAAATGTAGGAGGCTGAGGGAAGACTTGTTAGAGGTGTATAAAATCGTGAAAAACATTGATAGTATATGGATAATCAAAATATTTTCCCCAGTACAAAAAGTATACAAGGACGGCTGCTTAACGTGAGGGGAAGGAAGTTTAGGGAAGATATGAAGGTCAAATATTCTATTCAGGAAGTGATACTTGCCTGTAACAAGCTGCCCAAGAATGGTTGTGGAAGCAGATGCAATAATAGCATTTAAGAATCTTCAAGATAGACACATGAATATCTTGGAGATGGAGGGGTATCTACCAGGTCCAAACACGATGTTTTTGTTTGATTTGAACATCATGTTCAGGGCAGAGGGAAAAAAGGTATGTTCCTGTGCTGTACTGCTTGATGATTCTGTATATGCTAATATTTTCCTTCATAACTTGCTTTCCTACATATATTTGTGTCATCATAAAATATAGGAACCATATTTCGGCATCTCCACACATCATTTATATAAATGTTCAAATATTCCCTTTGCCATCCCACTACATTTCAGATTTATTGACAGAGTACATACATGACATCACATAAAATCCTGAGATTCCTTTTTCCTGTGGATGTGGCAGAATTACCACTAATTGGTAGTGCAAAATATAAACTGTACACAGCATTATCATGTATACAAAGAACTGTAAAGATAATGAATGTGAATAAACTGTGCACTACAGAGAGAACAAAAAAAAAATCAACAAGTAAGAGTCTTTAAATATTGAGGAATCTGATGGTGGAGGGGTAGTAGCTGTTCCTGAACCTGGTGGTGTGAGTCTTGTGGCACCTACACCTCTTTCCTGATGGCAGCAGTGAGAACAGAATATGTGCTGGGTGATGTGAATCCTTGATGATTGCTGCTGCTCTCTGATGGCAGCGTTCCCTGTAGATGTACTCAATAGTGGGAAGGGTTTTGCCTGTGGTATCCTGGGTTGTGTCCACTACCTTTTGGAAAGCTTTATGCTCAGGAGTATTGGTGTTCCTATACCAGACCGTGATGCAGTTGGTCAGCACACTTTCCATCACACTCTGTAGAAATTTGCCAGGGTTTCTGGTATCATACCAAACCTTCACAAACAAATATATATATCAGGGGTGGCCAAACCATAGCTCTCAAGCCATATGTGCCTCTTTGACATGAATGTGCAGCTCATGGAAGTATATTGCCTGTGTAGTGCTAGTGAGCAAGGCTTGCGATCGCGTGATTGTGCTGTGTGTGGCTGTGTTGTGAGCAGTGGAATTAGTGGAGTGGAAGTGTGATCCAGGCCTCCCGCCCATCTGAGCTCCCATTGCCTCAACAGTGGATCGTCACCCAAGCCACTTGCCCATCCACATCTTACCTAATAACGCCAAGGCCTCCAGCCCATCTGAGCTCATGATGCCCCAACTGCAGGCTCTCGCCTAGACCCCAGTCTCCTGCCATCCGAGTTGCTGACACCCCGGCCTCCTGCCCATCCGAGCTCCCAATACTCTGACTACGGATCCTCACCTCAACCACCCACCCTTCAGAGTTACCAACGACCTGACTATAGATCTTCGCCTCAGCCAGCAACCTATCAAAGCTCCTGACACCCCAACCGGGGATTGTCGCTCCAGCCACCCGCCAATCTGAGCTGCTGATGCCCTGGCCTCCCACCAACCAAGTTCCTGACACCCCGACCACAGATCCTCGTCCTGGCTGCCTCCCCATCCAAGCCTCCGACACCCCGCCCATCCGAGCTTCCAATCCCCATCGGAGCACCGGACACCCTGACTGGAGATTCTTGCCCCAGTCGCCCACCCATCCTAGCTCCCGATGTCTCAATTGTGACTTTCTCCTAGGCTCCAGCCACCCGCCTACCCATCTGAGCCTCAAACAACTCAAGTACTTAACCACAGTCAAAAGTGTAATAGTTAACTCACTAAATTTTACCCTAAAAATTGGTCCTCAATATTCAACTATTACATGAGTATATATGGTATGTGTACTTTTTGATTAATGAAGCTAATACAAATTAGCAGTTTAAAAACTACAGACATGAATAAATGTTATTATGTACTGTATTTCTTAATATTTATACAAATAATTGCAACAAAATGTGCATGCAAGATAAAAACATGTATGTAATATTTTTTCATGTCTGCGGCTCTCAAACATTTGAAGTTTATTGTATGTGGCTCTTACATTAAGCAAGTTTTGCAACCCTTGATCATGCTAGTCAGAAAAAGGTCTACTTACACCAACTGTTTCCTGTCAACCTTAAGTTTCACCACTGGGCTCATGGGTCCAGCAGTGGATGAGAGGGAGGTCAGATGCACAAGATCAGATGTGCTGGCATCTGACCTACAGGTTATTTCAGATTTTCACAAGTTAGAAAATGTCTAACAACCAACACTTCCTTATGGACAAAGATGTGGCAGAAGAATTAAAATCAATATTTTACATCTGTATTCACTGTGGAAGACATCAGTAATATCCCTGACAGACAGAGATTTCAGGGAGTAGAGTTGAATACAGTTAAGATTACTAGAGAAAATGTGCTAGGTAAATCGAATGGATTAAAGAGAGATAAGTCTCCCAGACTGGATGAGGTACACCCGCGGGTTGTGAAAGAGGTGACTTTGGAGATTGTAGATCCATTGGTGACAAGCTTCCAGAAATCAATAGTCTCTGGCGTGGTTCCGGGGGATTGGAAGGTAGCAAATGTGTTCTGCTATACAAGAAAGGTGGGAAGCAGAAAAAAGGGAACTATAGACCTTTAAGTTTGACGTTGATGGTGGGGAGGATATTGGAGTCAATTCTCAAGGATGAAGTTATGAAATACCTTGAGATGCATGACAGGATAGGACCTAGTCAGCATGGCTTTTTTAAAGGGAAGATCATGCCTATTAGGGTTTTTTGAAGAAATCTCAGGTAGGATAGACAAAGGGGAGGCTGTGGATGTTATATACTTGGACTTTCAAAAGGCTTTCAATAAGGTTCCACATATTAGGCTGATAAATAAAATGAAGGCCCATAGAATTACAGGGACGCTATTGGTTGGATAGAAAATTGGCTGATAGGCAGAAAGCAAAGGATTGAAAATGTAACAAGTGGTATTCCGCAGGGGTTGGTCTTGAGGCCACAGCTGTTTACAATTTATATTAATGATTTGGATTGTGGACTAAATAGTTTTGTGGCCAAATTTCCAGATGACACTAAGAGAGGAGGCAGAGCAAGAACTGTTGAAGAAACTGTAAAACTGCAGAGGGATATAAACAGATTGGGAGACTGGTCAAATATATGGCAGATGAAGTACAATGTTGAGAAGTGTTCGATTCTACAATTTGGCAGTGGAAATAAACAGGCAGAGGATTATCTGGATGGGGAGAAAATTCAATCCTCAGAGGTGTCCTCGTGCAGAGTCATCTAAAAGTTAATGCCCAGGTGGGGTTGGTAGTGAAGAAGGCAAATGCTATGTTAGCATTCATCTCAAGAGGTATAGTGTATAAGAGTAGAGAGGTGTTAATGAGGCTCTATGAGGCACTGGTGAGACCCCATATGGAGTATAGTTTTGGGCCCCCTATCTTCGAAAGGATGTGATATTGTTGGAAAGGGTGCAGAAGAGACTTACCAGGATGATTCCTGGAATGTAGGGGCTGGAGTCTGGGGAACGTTTGGCAGCTCTTGGGTTGTATTTTTTGGAGTATAGAAGGGATCTCATAGAGACATTTCGAATATTGAAAGGTTTTGACAGAGTGACAGGGTGAATCAAGGACAAAGGGGTCATAGTCTTAAAATTAGAAGTTATCCAATCAAAACAGAGAGGAAGAAGAACTTCTATAGTCAGAGGGTTGTGGATCTGTGGAACTCACTGCCGCACAAAGCAGTGGAGGCCAGATCACTGGGAGTATTTGAACAGGAAATGGATAAAATTCTCATTAGTGAGGGTATCAAGGGATATGGGGAAAAGACCGGTAATTGGAACTAGGTGTGAGTTTAGTTTAGCTTAGTGCAGAGTCACGGAACTGACTCAATGGGCCTAGTGGCTCGCTTCTGTTCCTCTATCTTGTGGAACAACTGTAGTTCATATAGATTTGGCCTGTTGTTCAGGCATGGACAATAGGGCCCTTGCTGAAGCAGACATGAATGGAACTTCCTTTAAAGTAAAAGAAACAACTAAGAAATTCAACTGCTGACAATGAGAAAAGCATTTTCTATTCCTTCAATGTAAACATGGGTTCGGAGGGAATTACACTATAAATTTGATTTGTTTTATTATTAATGTTAGCTATAAGATTAAATCAAATAAAACATGAGCGCAATGATACAAAATATAAGCCATTCCAAAATTTCAAATCAATTCCTTTTGTCATCCACACAGTTCTGAGACAAACCCAACCAGTGTTGCAATAGTGAACAAGTACTCACAGACTTTGTAGCCCAGCTTCTCAGCATATGCCCTTTTCGCCAGTGCCTGACTTTCTACCACAGCTCGAACCTCAATTTCTTTTGAAAACTCTGAAACCTGCATCATGCAAACAAAGAGATATTTTTTTAACCATCTACTTTTAGAAAAACACAAAGGGTTTCACAAAAAAGGATGGAATATCAGATGCTGAGAACCCAGTCATTGTGTTTGGGAACTGATGGCACAGATGGTACTCAATTCCAGATGATCAGCCATAATTATATTGAATGTCATTACAGACTCAAATAGCTGCACCTATTCTGTGATTCTGTCATCAGTCAATGCTGCATTACTCAAGGTTTGTCTTTTTTAAAATAAAATGGGGTTTGATATTATTGCTGGCATGAGATTTAACATCAATTGCGTTTATGATCTTGGTAAATCTATATGAAATCCTCACAGATTAGATTTCATTGGTCCAGTTGTTTTAGTTTTATATCCCAATTAGTTAGACTTTCCTCAATTACCATAAATCCCGAGATTTTTTGCCTTGGTTATTGTTCCTGAGTAGAGGTGTGAGGAATCCTTGACCTCATTTTTGGGCAGGTTATGGCCTTGCACGAGAGAGGGTTATCCTTTGATAAAGAGGGTCATCTTTAGTCCTGTGTCCTGACTTTACTTGACTTCCTTATCTCTTTGCATGGTAGAAAACAGAAGTATTTTTCTGAAATTGTTGGTAATTTTTATGACCTTAGCAGCTTACATAAGAATTTTCAGCAAATAAAGAACGCACATAAAATCAACGCGCAATGCTAAATTTTGAGTACAAAACAACATCAATAGCCACAATCCCTAAAATTAGAATGCAACTGCTTATGCAAGGAACTTCTACCATAACAGAAAAACCTTGTGCCACAGTACAAATCTTCTCGCTTGGGAAAGCAACTGATCATTCAATCTTACCAGACCAAAACTTATAGTCTTAAACATAATGTGACTTTGGATTATGATACAGGAGGGAGCCATTTGGGCCACTAGGCCCAAGCCAGCTCCCAGCTGTGTAATACGATGAATTTCAATCCCATGAAATTCTGGGGTGCAAACAAAGATCAAATGATAAGGAGTTCTGTTCGTAAGGTATTTTAAAGAAATGGGATGCGATGGAGACATATGCATGATAAATTGGAAAATTCAATGTTCGCTCCAGAAGGTTGAAAAAAGTCAAACTAAGAGATAAGATGCTGCTAAACAATGCTCCTCAAACTATCTCCATATAATCTTTTGTGTTACACCTCACTCCTGGCTTGCCCACAGCAGACAGAGGATGAAGGTGGAAGAGTGCTATTCTGGCTAAAAGTCCATGACCAGTCATGTGTGGGCCATCCAGGAATACAACAGGACATAGATCAGTTACAGATATGGTCCGAGATGGAATCTGGTCAAGTGAGAGGTGTTTTACTGTAGGTGGTCAAATGCAAGGGGAAAGTATGCAGTGAATGGCAGCACTCAAGCGCGTTGGTGTGCAGAGAGAACAAGTAGTTCAGGTGCATAGCTCTCTGAAAGTGACCATGCAAGTACATTAGGCAATAAAGAAGGCATATGGCAAGTTTGCATCATTAGTGGCAGAACTGAGTAAAAAAATTTAGGACGCCATATTGCAGCTGTATCAAACTGGTTGGGTCAGACTTGGAGTATTGTGGTCACTCCATTACAAGAAGGATGTGGAGGCTTTGGAGGTGATACTGAAGAGATTTACCTGAAAGATGCATGGATTTAAGGGTATGAGCTGTGGGGAAAAGTTGGACAAACTTGGGTTCTTTTCTCTGGAGTGTCAGAGGCGGAGGGGACCCCAAACAGCTCTTCCAAGTGAAGTAACACTTCGCTTGCGAATATGCAGGGGTCATCCACTGTTTCCAGTGGTCCCACTGTGGCTTCCTCGACATTGGAGAGACTGGACGGCTTGCTTCATTGAGCACCTTCACTCAATAGCAGGGACCTCCCAGTGGCCAACTATTTCAATTCCATACCCCATTTTCACACTGACATATAGTCCATGGCTTCATGCACTGCCAAACTGAGGCCACATTGGATGAACAACATCTAATATTCCATCAGGGAATATTCAACTCTTTAACCATATTGAATAAGCATTGGCCTCCAGTTTTCGTTAGGCCCCTCCCCTGTCTGTCTGTCTCTCTCTCTCTCTCTCTCTCTCTCTCTCTCTCTCCTCCCATCCTTGACTCCTTTCCTCCAGCTCCCCATCCTCTTCCCATTCCATTCAGAACTACCCCCTCCCCATCATCTCAGCTTTTTCCTCTTTTGCCCACCCACCCACTTCTTGCCTGTCAGCCTTTGCACCTCACCCTGCCCTTCCCCACCTCTTTATACAGGCTCCTTCCTACATTTTGCCCCTACCTTGAAGGACTCAGGCCCGAAATGTTGGTTCTATCCCTTTGCTTCCTATGGATGCTGCATGACCTGCTAGGTTTATTACTTTTGCATATTGCACTACAATCACAGGATCTGCAGACTTTCCAGTTTAACTGATTTCGGTTCTGTTCCTCCTACCGGCTCTGCTTTGAAATTTGTAAACTCTCCACTCTCCCCCAGTTCTACAGATACTACTTGATTGGCTGAGTTCTTCCAGTGTTTCTAATTTCGTTCTGGATTCCAGCATCTCCAGTTTTAATTGTTTTCTGTGCATTTTAACCAGGTTTTCAACTGTTGGGTCTGAGGAGCTGAGTCTGGTTTGGAAGTGGTCAGGTGACACAGCACCAATAAAAGGAAGAGAAGGTATAGTACGGCAACCATTTTGGGAGTGGCAGCGCTAACAGTGCTGGTAATAGAGTTTAAGATTTGAGGCTTAGCAGGTAAAAAAATGCTTGCTGCTACTTTTCAGTGGTTTGTACAAACAAGATGGGAGGGTGGTCCAGGGTTTATCCTGCAGAATGTGGGGTCAGAAACCTTGACGACTACTCCTATGTGAAGTACAGGCAGCTATAACTTCAGACTGAATAGATCACGGTGATAAAATTGCAGCTAGATGTACAACAGATTATTCAGGATGCTACAGACATCATAGGTAAGAGCTTTCGTGAAGTGGTCTCACTGAGGCTTAAGATGGGGAGTAGCTGGGTGACCACCCAGAAAGGTAGAGAGAGTAGCATGAGGAAGGCCGAAAACACCTGTGGCCATCCTCCTCAGTAACAAGTATTTCATTTTGGATTTTGTGAAAGGGAGGGGAGAGGGACTAACTTACCAGAAGTAAATCACAGCAGCCATGTCTCCAGCAACTGGGCCAAGAAAGGAAGCTGCAATCAGTTTTCTGGAGTAGGAGAATCTAAGATGAGGGGGGATTTCAAAGGGACAAGAGAGGACAAATATTCACTCAGCAGGGTGGGCATATGAAATGAGCTGCCAGACAAAGTGGATGAAGGAGATACAATAACTTCATTGAAGAAACATTTGGATAACTACATGTATTGGATGAGTGGGGGGGGGGGGGGGGGGGGAGGAGCATTAGATGGTATGGACCTAATGTGGGCAAGTGGGACTAAAGCATAAGGACACATTGACAATGTAATTGAATGTGATGGCACTAGAGAATAAACTAAAACCTCGAAAAAAAGAGGAACTTAACCCTTTTAAATCTGGCCTCCATGCTATAAAATTCAACATTGTGAGGGATTCTTCATGACAGGTGTTTTATTCTCTTAAAGGTTGTTTCCCCACAATAGAATGTGTAGTAACATTGTTAAAAAGGCAAAAAAAAATTGTATTTTGTCATACTCACTTTGCAATTTTGACCATTAAATCGATGAACACCAATGGCAGAAGGGGTGATCTCCATTACGTCAAAATAAAAACCTTAAATCAAAATAGAAATATATTGTACAAATAATAAAAAGAGCCTTTATCTAAAACCGATTTACTAACCACACTTGAAGTGATCCATATCAATCTGACACCACCTTTCTCTTGTGAACACACAAAAGTGCTGGAGAAACTTAGCAGGTCCCACAGTGTTCATACAAGGCAAAAATATATAACCAACATTTCGCACCATGACAAAGGGCTCAGGCCCAAAACATGGGCAATACATCTTTGCCTCCTATGGAAGCTGCAGGACCTACTGAATTTCTCCAGCAGGGGCTGGGGGTCTCAAACAATGTTATGGAAAAGTCAAGGTCCAAAAACAACCTTGAACCTAATTGGTGAAGTCCTGCCTCTAGCTTTGTTCACAATTAAGGCTGTCAGGTTTTACACACTTCCAAAGAAAAATTATTACAGACGAAATAAAGAAATACAATTTTTCTTAAATTAAATTCAAAATATAATCAATTAAGTATATTTAAAAACATTTCTGTAAATATTTTTTTCCCAATCTAGGATTCTTATTTTGCCAGATATATGAAGACAACATAGAATCAACCTTATCAAAAAAAGATTTAGGAACAAAAATAGGTATAGCTTGGAATATATATAAAAATTTAGGTAAGATCATCATCTTAATAGCATTAATTCGGCCTATCATGGATAGGGATAATGGTGACCAATTGGTAAGTAAACTACCGATCAGGTCCAATAGAGGGAAAAAATTAGTCCTAAACAAATCTTTGTTTTTTAGTAATCTTAATCCCTAAATATATAAAATAGTCTCTAGCTATTTTAAAAGGCAAACTATCATAAATAGGAACCCATCCATTAAAAGGGAATAATTCACTTTTATTTAAGTTCAGTTTATATCCTGAAAAATTACTAAATTGGGCTAATAAAGATAAAACTGCAGGAATAGAATTTTCAGGATTGGAAATATATAGCAATAAATCATCTGCATATAGTGATACTTTATGAATATCCCTGCAACGAATAATACCAGTAATATTGGGTGCTTCTCTGATAGCAATTGCCAAAGGTTCTAAAGCTAAGTTAAATAATAAAGGGCTAAGGGGGCACCCTTGCCTGGTGCCCCGAAATAATCAAAAATATGGCGAAAATATTAAACAACATTAATTAAAATGAAGGGACTTCTCGTTCTTTCTTCCCACAGCTCTGTCATGGAAATCCAAGAACAGGTTCCTCAGCATGCTCTGGGGAGTCTGAACAAGAATGAGCTCCACTGTTGAGTTCAGCGGTGCATAATTTTGAAAAAATTCAGTCCCAGCTATTGTAAATTTAGAGCAAGATTTTCTGCATTTGAATATGTGTCAAGTCCAAAGGTTTGCTAGCATTTACAATGAACAAACACCAGCAGACTTCAACTCCAGAACCCAAGTTCGATCCTGAATCTGAGGTTATCTGTGGAGTTTGTATTTTATTCTCATGACCAGTTGTTCAGTGAGATTTCAGGGTACAGGATCATTGCTCCATGATAAAAAGAAAAAGATAGGTTGTTTAAAAAAAAACGGTATGGCACGTTTGCCTTCATCTGTAGGGGCAATGCCTATAAAAGTCATAAATTCACATTATAGCTGTATAAATCTTTGGTTGGAACATATTTGAAGTATTGTGTGTGGTTCTGGTCACTGCAGTTCAGGAAGGGTATGTATGCTTTGGAGAAAATCCAGAGGTGGCTCACCAGGATGTTACCTCGCTTAGAAAGTATAAGCTATAAGTAAGGCTGGACAAACATGATTTTTTTCCTCTGGAGCATTGGAGGATAAGGGATAAACTGACGGAATAAATAAAATTATGAGAGACCCACACATTAGGGAGATAGAGCCTTTTCCCCAGGGCAGAAATATCAAATACTAAAGGGCACAAATTGAAGATGAGGGGGGTGTGGGGAGACGTTTAAGGGAAATTTAAGAAGCAAGTTTTTTTTTAAAAAAACACAAGTTGTAGGTGCTGCCAGGGAAGGTGGTGGAAGCAGATACCATGTCAACCTTCAAGTGCATTTGGAGAGTCGGGGAATTGAGAGATGTAGACCATGTGCATGAAGATGTAAGTAATTTAAATTGGTATCATGGCCAGCACAGATGTAATAGGCCAAGGGGTCTGTTCATGGGCTATATTGTTTTACATTCTACATTCTATGGCCAGGTAGGTTTCCCCAGGATTCTCTGATCTCCTCTAAAGATCACGGATTACTGTAAGTTGTCCTGACTATAGGCAGGTGGCAGGAGAACTTGGGAGTTCAAAGGAATCCAAAAGAGAATAGGATATATAGAAATGGATAGCGGAATGGGGTTGATGGGATATAGAAATGGGTAGCGGAATGGGGTTGATGGGATGCTCCAGAAGTTGACGTGGGCTCAAAAATCCAAATAACCTCATAAATGTCATAAGAAAAATAAATGGAGAAAACAAAATATGAGTGAACATTTCTAAAAAATCTTCATCATTAACTGGCCTGTGAACTTTCCAGTTTTGGGCTGCAATAGAACTAATGACTTTTGTGCTTTGGAATATTGTTTCTGTTTGGGCTGCGGACTCATCTCGCCCTTTTGCCACCAATGTCACTTCTCTTTCCATGTCTGCCCCTTGACCTGAATGCATACAGAAAGTGGGATTGGGCTGGATTTTTCAACCAGCACCAATATGATCGGCAGAATGGCCGCGTACTGAAATATCAATCGTTTTAAACAACAAGAGTCCAAAAATCCTCACTCTGCCTCTTTTTACATCAATAGAGAATTTGGATCTCTTACACTCTGTATCCTCTTCCTAATCATTAATAGCAAATAACTGAGGCTAAGAATCTTCAGAGTTCTCCATTAGTTCCATTACTTAAACCTGAAAAAGACAGTTATCTCAACTCTGTCTTCCATTGGTTAACCAGTCTTCGATCCATGTTAACACATTTCCCCCCAATAATGTGAGCTTTTATGTTTTGTAATTATCTTTTATGAGACATCATCTGGAAATCCAATTATATATCTAGTCTTTTTTCTGGGCTCTGCTTGTTAGAGCGTTATTTACTGCTTGCAAATTTGTAAAACATCATTTTCCCTCTTGCAAAAGGACATTGACTTGGTTGAATTGCAATGACATGCCTTGTCCAGTCCTATCCAAGCTTATCTTGTCTACGAAACTGATCTCCTGCTCACTTAGTTCTATTAATTTAAACCAGCCATATGCCCCCCTTCCCCTCCCCCCCCCAACCCACCACCCCCCCCACCCCCCCCCCTCTCGCACACACACACACACACACACACACAGACACACCATGTATATTTTGGGATTTTTTTAAATGCAGTCAATAGGAGAGAAATATAGAAGAAACAACTGCTTCACAGGGAAGGAGGTCAGAGACAAAAAAAGGTTGAGAATGGCTGATTTAAACAAATGACCATCCAATAATTTTACTTTTTTTTTTTAAATAAAATATTCTCCTGCCTGATCCTAGTCCTCCACTGACAGGCGTTTCCAACGTTAGTTGCAAACAGTGCTCCATTTACTCATGCTTTCAAAATTAGTGCCAAATAACATCTTTTGTGATTCACAATGGGGTATTTTATTTCTTCACTTTTCTTAATTTCTCAGACTACCACATTATCCTCCTTCATTGTGTTATTGGTACAAAGTACAGATGCACCAAAATTATTTCTTGTTGCAGCCAAACAAGTATGTTAAATACACCGACAATAGCAAAAATTAAATAACCACAATATACAGTAAAATCTCTGGTATCCGGGACCTATGGGGATTGGTAGATGCCAGATAAGTGAATTTTCTGGTTGCTTGAGACTGTATGTTGCATGATTGACAAACTAAACTCTTGGAGGTGTGTAATGGAGAGTGTTAGGTAAAAACATCATGAGCTGGGAATGTAGAGGGAGTCACCCAGTGCTGGGCCGTAACAAGATGCAGTTGTGACCTTGTACTCTCAAGATAAGAGTGGGGATGACAAATTGATGTGCAGGAGGCTAGCAGAGAGGGACAGCAACAGTTTATTCATTGGACAATGTCATGGTATGATAATTTACTAAGTACGTATCCTAAGGTATATAAAAAACACCACTTGCTGATAACGGCAGAATGCGCCTTCTCCAACTAACACTGTTAGTTGCAAGTGTTACAATCTGGCAATAAAGAACAAAGAACCTTGATTTCGACTCAGTCTGGTGTTTGACTCACTCATTCATGAACAAAGCAGACCTAACAAGAGGCAGCATCCACCACCGAGTGGCCCTGCTGCGCTTCTGTTCAGAGGACACACTACCTGCCAATCAAGGTCAAAGACCCCCCAAAGCCATCAAGGTGACCCTTACAATTGGCCCAGGTGAATCACCTCAGTTCACCCCTGCTGAGCCCCTGCACTTGGCTTCAAGTTTGCCACAGCAAACAGCAGGGCCCACAATGACCCTTAAGATTGCACCCCCCCCCCATCAGTTTTGACTCCAGAACTATAAAGGACCATGTGCCCCTTTGTTTTGCCTCTTTGGACTCCTCGTGGCATGTAAGTATCACCTTCTGTACTGGGTTGGGATGAGTCTCGAGGCCCGGTAGCAGAGCCGTGTCCGTACCGGTCAAGTGGTGGGGGCACATAATATCACCTTGATCTGACCGTTGAGTGTGTATGCTTTTGTAACTTCCCCAGTTTCTGTCGGCTTTCCCCTCGTCATCCAAAAGTGTATATTTACCCCCTGCGTATTGTGTAAGTATAGAAGTTTGCTTGACATATCAACCCTGTTGTCTCAATTCCATCCCTGAAATAAATGTGTGCTTTGTACCTGCACTTTGGTCTGGTTCTTAACCTGTGGGACCTACATGAACTCGAATAACAAGGTGCCAATTTTAAACATTTATATTTTTTACCTATTTATTTTCTGCAATTTTTTGGTCAATTGCTTGAGGTTGCTGGTTGCTTCAATTCCAGATAATGAGGATTTTATTGTACTAAAACTGGAAAATTGATAATGAAAGGATAGATAAATAAATAAATATACTCAGTTTTGTTTAGTGGAGGAAAAAGTGACATTTCAGTAGTACACAGATCTTTTGTTGGCCCCTGATAATTTATAGATAGGGTTAAGGTAGTATGGGGAGATTCAAAAGCCTGATAGCTGTGGGATAAAAACTGTTCTTGAACCTGGAGGTGCTGGACTTCAGGCTTCTATATCGACTCTCTGAAGTGAACAATGAGAAGAGATTGAGACCAGGGTGGTGGGGGTTCTTTATGATGTAGGTTACCCTATTGAGACAGCATCTCACATAGACGTTTTGAAAGGACAGGTCAGTGAAGGACTTGGCTAGGTTTGTCACTTTCTGCAGCCTTCAGTGTTCCTGGGCATAGAACATTACAGCACAGAAAAACAGGTAATTCGACCTTTCTGGTCTGTGCCGACCAATAATACTAGCTAGTCCCACTCACCTACTCTCATTCCATAACCCTCCAGACCTATCCTATCCACGTATTTATCCAATTTATTTTTAAAATTCAAGATTAAATCTGAATTTACTACATCAGATGGCAGCTCATTCCACATCCTACCACTCTGAGTGAAAAACTTTCCCCTTATGTTCCCCTTAAACCTTTCCCCTTTCAGCCTAAAGCTATGACCTCTTGTATTTATCTCCCCCAATCTAAGTGGAAACATCCTACTCACATCTACTCTGTCTATACCCTTCATAATCTTATAAACCTCTATCAAGTCTCCCATCATCCTTCTTTGTTCCAAGGAATATAGTCCTAACCTGTTTAATCTTTCCCAGTATCCCAACTCCTGAAGACCCAGCAACATCTTAGTAAATCTTCTCTGCACTCTTTCAGTCTTATTGCTATCTTTCCTGGGCAATCAGAACTACACACAATACTCTAAGAGTGGCCTCACCAATGACTTGAGTAATTTCAATACAACATCCCAAATTCTATACTCAATACTTTGATTTATAAATGCTAAGATGCCAAAAAAAAACTCTCTTTACAAACCTGTCCATAAGTGACGCCACCTTCAGGGAACAATGTATTCCCAGATCTCTTTGCTCCTTCTCACTCCTCAGTGCCCGACCATTTACTGTGTATGTCCTACCCTGATTCACATTTATCTGCATTAAATTCCATCAGCCATTTACTGGCCCAATTTCCCAGCTGGTCCAGATCCCTCTGCAAGCTTTGAAAAAAATTCCTCACATTCCACGATGCCTCCTATCTTTGTGTCATCAGCAAATTTGCTGATTCAATTCACCACATTATCATCTAGGTCATTTATATAGATAACAAACAATAATGGTCTCAACACAGATCCCTGAGGCACACCACTCGACACGGGCCTCCAGTTTGAGAAGCAAACATCCATCACCAAGCTAATTTCGAATCCAGTTTGCAACCTCTCTATGTATACCTTGTGTCCTAACCTTCTGAACCAACCTCTTGTGGAACCTTGTGAAAGGCCTTACTGAAGTCCATAAAGACAACATCCACAGCCTTTCACTCATCAACCTTCCTGGTAACTTCCTCAAAACACTCTACAAGATTTGTTAAACATGATCTACCACACACAAATCCATGCTGACTGTCCTTAATCAGCTGACAATGGTCCAAATAACTCTATACCCTATCTCTCAGAATTCCTACATACTACTGACATCAGGCTGACTGGCCTATAATTGCCTGGTTTACTCTTGGAACCCTTATTAAATAGTGGGACAACATGAGGCACCCTCCAATCCTCCAGGACCTTCCCCGTGATTAAGGACATCTTGAATATATCCGCCAAAGGCCCTGCATTTTCACCACGCCTCCCTCAAGGTGCGGGGAAATATCATATCCAGTCCAGGGAATTTGTCTACCTTTATTCATTATAAAGCACCAAGCATCTCCTTCTCCTTAAACTCCATATGTTCCACGACTCTTCTATCCTTATTCACCATGCCACTTTCCTGTGTAAATACTGTTGCAAAAACGTTGTTTAAGATCTTCCCCCATTTGCGAGGTTCCACACCTAGTTGACCGCTCTGATTTTCTAGGAGTCCAACTTTGTCCCTTACTATCCTTTTACTTTTAATATACTTGTAGAAACCCTTTGGAATGTCCTTCAAATTATCTGCCAAAGCACTTTCATGTCTTCTTTTTGCCTTCATAATTCAGCATTCTCTTAGATTTTCTATACTCTCCATGTAGCTCATTTCCTCCCTGTTGTCTATACCACCTATATAGCCCCCTCCTTTTCTTAACCAGCTCTCCAATATCCCTGAAAACCAAGGTTCACTATGTCTGTTAACTTTGCCCTTATTCCCACTCAAAATTTCATCCTTGAAGGCCTTCCACCTGCTGGATGCATCTTTGCCAGAAAATAACTTATTCCAATTGACTGTCCCAAGATCCTTCCTCATATCCTCAAAATTGGTCTTTCTCTTATTCAGAACCTCAACTCGAAGCTCAGACCTATTCTTCTCCATAATTAACTTGAAACTAATGATATTATGGTCACTGGACCAAAAATGCTCGCCTACACATACTTCTGCCACCTGACTGACAGTGATCTCCCCCTTTATTAATCACTACCTCTTAACTCAATTGCTTTCTCGTCCTAATCAATTGTCTCAATTGAAAACACCCCTAGTCAACTAATCTCTCAATACCTCCTCACAATTAAAGTAAATGGGGAGGAGCTTACCTTTTTAAACCTGGCACCTGAACCCTGCTGACATCACTCGCGCCTGCACAGTCTGCCTTCTCTCCTCCCCAAGCTCAAAGCCTACAAGTTAAAACTACAATAAAAATGGCTGCCCCGCTAACCCTACCCTGGATCCACTCACTGCCTCTTTACACAGCACTTGAATTTCCAAATCAGGAAGTGATGCAATCAGTCAGAGAACTTTCCACAGTATGTCTGTAGAAGTTTGGTAGACTATTTAATGACATGTCGAGTCTCCTCAGATTTCTTAGAAAGTACAGCATTGGTGTGCCTTTATCTCATCCGCTCAGTTTCACAGCTCTCTCAGGCCTCCACACAATCCACCCAATTGTCCAGAGCAGAGCATGATGAAGGATTTCTTTCCTCAATCCACAGCTTGCTCTGAATACTCTAAGAACACATAATTGGCAGTCTGCAGTTCCTTAATAAAATAAAAACTAGTTCATGAAAGCATAATTAATGAAAATTACTTTACCTAAATTTCCATCATTTCCAGGAGACGTGGCTTTCATTGCCTTTGTAAAGCCATCCCATGATACAGAACCACTCTCATCACGGATCCTCTCTCTTGTCAAGGAGCCATTCTTAAAACTGGAGAAACGGCATAGTTAGGTGAAGATCCAACTTCTGCACATGTGTTAGACAACATAAAAGATTTCATTTGACTTCATGTCTGTTTGGTAGAATCTTCAATCTACCACATAATATGTATGATCATCTATCCTTGTAATGGGATGACGTGAATATTACCTCATAGGTACACACACGCTTGCAAGTGTGATGGAAGGAAGTCTAATAGAACCCACGTCGGCTGAACATGACAATGTACAAATGCTGAAATCTCTGCTTGCTCCCTCAACAAACCGTAACTATAAACTAAACTATCATGAGGAGAAAATATATAAAAGGATAACTGAACATTCAGTTATAGTTAGTGCAAAAAAATTGTGATATTATAATAGCACAAAAAGAACTTTATTATTACTTTGTCTTTGGTGGTCCTGGGGTAGTGTTATACCTGGAGTAATTGACCACCGCCAGTGGGCTGATATCGCCTCAAACCGTGCATCTTGGCGCCTCACAGTTTGGCGGGCAGCAACCTCCTTTGAAGAAGACCGCAGAGCCCACCTCACTGACAAAAGGCAAAGGAGGAAAAACCCAACACCCAACCCCAACCCACCAATTTTCCCCTGCAGCCGCTGCAACCGTGTCTGCCTGTCCCGCATCGGACTTGTCAGCCACAAACGAGCCTGCAGCTGACGTGGACTTTTACCCCCTCCATAAATCTTCGTCCGCGAAGCCAAGCCAAAGAAAGAAGAAAGAAAATAGAGGAGTAGTATTAACCACAAATGAAGTTATGTCATCCATATTAAGTTTGTTGTGGTATCTTATAGCCACATTTTGCTTTATACCAACAGGATGCGTATCACTCAAAACCAAATAAACATCCCTTAGAAATTAAAGTGAGTGATTACAAAAGGTAATGCTTTATTACATTCCTGACAATAGCTTCTATAAAAACGAATCTCCCAGACAAAAATGAAATAGGTTTTCGTATTTAGCTTCTTTCAGATCCCTTAACTCCCAATATCAGAAATAAGGATAAGAACACGACAAAAAGAAGCAGGAGTTGGTTACCTGACCTTAAGAGCTTGCTTTGTCATTCAATAAGATCACTGCTAATCTCATGAACTATGTCCCATTTACTTACCTATTCCCCATAACCCTTAATTCCCCAATATTTCAAAATTTACCAAATGAGTGCCATGTAGGCATTGCTTTTAACTGGGTTGCAGAAGATATGTCCTTGCAGCGTAGGCCTTGGGTCCTCAATCCAGAGAAAGACTGTATCGCTTGTTCCAAGACTTACCTAGAAAATACAATAAAGACATTCATTTGAGCAAATGTAAACTCATAAAGACAGAATATACAGGGCAGATACTTGCTCTGTCACATTCAGAACCATAGAACAAAGAAACGTCTCCATCTAGTCCATGCAAAATTATTATTTTGTCAAGTCTCATCAATATTCACCCTGACAATATCCCTCTCATACGTATCCATCCAATCTTCTCAAGTTTTGAAATTGAACCTGGATCCACCACTTCTACTGGCAGCTCATTCCACACTTTCACCACCCTCTAAGTGAAGAAGTTCCCTCAATGTACCGTTAAATATTTCACTTTTCACTCTTAACTCACGTCCTCCATTTTCTGTCTCACCCAATCTCTAGAAAAAGATTGCATTTACCCAATCAATATTTCTCAAACTTTTGTATACTTCTATCAAATCTCTTCTCACTCTCTGACACTCCAGCGAATAAAGTCCTAACCTGTTTAATAACCTTTCTCCATAACTTAGTGCCGAATCCCAGGGACATCCTTGTAAATTTTCTCTGCGCTCTTTCAATCTTTCCTGTAGGAAGGAGACCAAACTACACAAAATACTCCAAATTTGGCCTCACCAATGTCTTACACAACATCAACATCCTAACTCCTATTCTCAAAATCTTTATGAAAGTCAATGAGCCAAAATCTCTATCTACTTGTGATGGCATTTTCAAGGAATTGTGTATCTGTATTCCCAAATCCCTCTGTTCTACCGCATTCTGCAGTGATCTACCATTTACTGACTTGTCCTCCCAAAGTGAAATACCTCACACCTGTCAACATTAAATTCCGTCTGGCTTTTTGCAGCTTGTCCAGATTCCATTGCAAGTTTTGAAAGCCTTCCTCACTTGTCCAAATTTTTGTGTCATCTACAAACATGCTGATCCAATTTACCACATTATTATGCAGATCATTGATATCGATGACAAACAACAATGTTGACTCAGCACTGATCCCTGAGGCACTCCATAGTCACAGGTCTTCAGTCAGAGGGGCAATCATCTACTACCACTCTCTGGCTTTTCCTGCAGTCAATATCTAATCCAATCTATTATCTCATCCTGAATCTTTGGCTTGGCTTCGCGGACGAAGATTTATGGAGGGGGTAAAAAGTCCACGTCAGCTGCAGGCTCGTTTGTGGCTGACCAGTCCGATGCGGGACAGGCAGACACGATTGCAGCGGTTGCAAGGGAAAATTGGTTGGTTGGGGTTGGGTGTTGGGTTTTTCCTCCTTTGCCTTTTGTCAGTGAGGTGGGCTCTGCGGTCTTCTTCAAAGGAGGCTGCTGCCCGCCAAACTGTGAGGCGCCAAGATGCACGGTTTGAGGCGTTATCAGCCCACTGGCGGTGGTCAATGTGGCAGGCACCAAGAGATTTCTTTAGGCAGTCCTTGTACCTTTTCTTTGGTGCACCTCTGTCACGGTGGCCAGTGGAGAGCTCGCCATATAATACGATCTTGGGAAGGCGATGGTCCTCCATTCTGGAGACGTGACCCATCCAGCGCAGCTGGATCTTCAGCAGCGTGGACTCGATGCTGTCGACCTCTGCCATCTCGAGTACCTCGACGTTAGGGGTGTGAGCGCTCCAATGGATGTTGAGGATGGAGCGGAGACAACGCTGGTGGAAGCGTTCTAGGAGCCGTAGGTGGTGCCGGTAGAGGACCCATGATTCGGAGCCGAACAGGAGTGTGGGTATGACAACGGCTCTGTATACGCTTATCTTTGTGAGGTTTTTCAGTTGGTTGTTTTTCCAGACTCTTTTGTGTAGTCTTCCAAAGGCGCTATTTGCCTTGGCGAGTCTGTTGTCTATCTCATTGTCGATCCTTGCATCTGATGAAATGGTGCAGCCGAGATAGGTAAACTGGTTGACCGTTTTGAGTTTTGTGTGCCCGATGGAGATGTGGGGGGGCTGGTAGTCATGGTGGGGAGCTGGCTGATGGAGGACCTCAGTTTTCTTCAGGCTGACTTCCAGGCCAAACATTTTGGCAGTTTCCGCAAAGCAGGACGTCAAGCGCTGAAGAGCTGGCTCTGAATGGGCAACTAAAGCGGCATCATCTGCAAAGAGTAGTTCACGGACAAGTTTCTCTTGTGTCTTGGTGTGAGCTTGCAGGCGCCTCAGATTGAAGAGACTGCCATCCGTGCGGTACCGGATGTAAACAGCGTCTTCATTGTTGGGGTCTTTCATGGCTTGGTTCAGCATCATGCTGAAGAAGATTGAAAAGAGGGTTGGTGCGAGAACACAGCCTTGCTTCACGCCATTGTTAATGGAGAAGGGTTCAGAGAGCTCATTGCTGTATCTGACCCGACCTTGTTGGTTTTCGTGCAGTTGGATAATACCATGCGACTAACCTCCCATGTGGGTCCTTTTCAAAGGCCATACACACAGCATCCACTCCCTTTCATCCTTCAACTTTCCTGGTAACCTCCCTGAATAATTCTATAAGATTGGTTAGACGTGACCTACCATGCACAACTATTCCTAATCAATCCCTGTCTGTCCAAGTACTTGCAATCTCTTAGGACACCTTGAAATAATTTAGTCACTACTGAACATCTGGCTCACCAGCATATTTCCTAGATCATTATTAGAGCCTTTCTTAAACAATGGGACAACATTAGTCATCCTCCAGCACCTCATTCATGGATAAGGATGTTTTAAATACCTCCGCAAGAACTTTGCTAGAGGGTTGAGGGGTCACCTGGACACTTTCCAAGAGTACTATGGAAAGTATACAGGCTGGTTACAACACAGTCTGGTTTGGTCATTTGAGCAACCCGGATCGTAGAAGGCTACAGAAAGTGCCAAACATAGCCAAGGTCACCATGGCCATGCCCAATATTCACAACCTTTTATGTGGGTAAGGAAACAGGTCTGCTGTAAATATAATGGCCACTGACAGAATAAGAATAGAATTTCTATCTAGAACACCACATTAAGAGCCTCACAAGGCGTCAACAGTTTAAGAAGTACACTGTCTAACTCTAACACCAACTAGAATTAGGCAACAAATGTAACCTTATTAAACCTTACCACCTCTTGGTCAGAAAATGCTTTAGCAACATTATGGATCAACATATTCTGGTTTCATTCCCGAGAAAGCCTATTCTAGATATTTTACCCTTCCTTTTCTAAGCATCAATTCAAATTAACTCCAGCTAGTGTTGTCACTTTCTACTCTTCTGGATAAGATATAGGGTTTGTAATATTTTGGATTCTCTGCTTTCTCAAAGTAACAGGACAAGTGGACAGGGTGATAAAGATGGCAATACACTTGCTTGCCTCTACTAGTTGAGACATTGAATACAAAAGTTGGGAAGTCATATTGCAGTTAAATAAAACTTTGATTAGGCCACATCTTGAGCATTAAAATTTCCTTTTATTTCACATAATAATACATGATATCCATCAACTTTTGTCAGTAGTAAAGCAAAAAGGTGCCATGATCATTGCCTGACACTCCTAACAATAGGAGAAAGAGAAGCAAAAGAGAGTACCTTCAGAGATACTGAGTTTCCATGGATTTTCCTCCAGCGCTCCAGAAGCATCTGCAGTCTCACAGACTTCATTTCAAACCATCGGAAACCCAAGTTCAAGATCCAAACCTCCATTACAATCTGGAAGCCCTCAGCACCCGAGGCCCTTCAGAAGCTCTCCTTGCTCTCAGAGCCACTTGAATCCCAGTTCCAATACCTGGCTCATAGTCTCCAGCAGCCTGTGTGGGTCCTTCGACTGCATGTCCTCAGTAGCCTGTGTGAGACCTTCAGCCACTGAGCCTCTTGCTGACCCACCACCATGGCCACTAGGATCATCTCCTATGCTTCTCCCTCTCAACAGGACAGTGGCAATATTTTGAGAGCCAAGGTAAGGGGAGGCCAATTCAGTGGGGCAGGAGCACATGGACACAATAGGTCTGCTGGGACAATTGAGTTTGTGGATCTTGGATAGGAGGGAGAAACAGGTGTAACAGGGATGGGAAATAAATACGGTTGGAGGCCGTGCCAGAGAGGTAACTGCAAGTGATGAGTTCAGAAATGGTGCACGATACAGTGGTTTGATGAGTTTCGGTGGAGTCGTGTTGGAAGGGGAAGTAAGAGGAAGTGTTGGAAGTAAGAGGAAGAGTCTGAAAGTTGTCATCTAGCTTCAGCCAGATAAGAGGTCAGTGCACCAGACTACAACAGGGGCACCTTTGTCTACAGGTTTGATCGTGAGATTCGGATTGATGCAGAGAGAACCATTCCAAGGGGGTGACATTGGAATGAGTAAGGAGAGTAGTGAAGTCGATACGGTTGACGTCAAGGCAGCAGTTGGAAATATAAAGTTCCAGAGTAGACAGAAGACCAGAATGAGGTGTTCAGGAGGGGGAAGGTGGTTTAAAGCAGGAGAAAGGGATCTGGAGAGGAGGGGGGGCGGGGGTTGGAAAATCATGGCTGTGGAAGCAAGCATGGAGATGGAGCCGACAGAAGAATAGTTCGGCATCGTGGCACGTGCAGAACTCGTTAAGGTGTGGGTGAAGGGGGATGAAGATGAGGCCTTTACTGAGGACTGACCATTCAATCTCCAAGGAGAGGAAAGGTTGGAGGGTATGATGAAGACCAGGCAGAGGTTAGGGGAGGTGCACTTGGGTGGAGAGGAGGATGGAATGGATCAGGAGGTAGAGTAGGAGGGTCCAAAGGAGGGTGGAGAGGGTTGGGAAAGTCAGAGGATGGAGAGAGAGAGAGAGAGAGAGAGAAAAAGAGAAAAAGAGAAAATAGTGCACAGTATGAAAAGGGCTGAACAAAATGAGCCAATAAATGAAGAGTTACATTATTACCTTCCCTTTCATTTACCATGCATTTTGCAATATTTTATTAGAATATCTATTTTGGTAAAGACCAAAGAGAATTGCTAAAGCAGATCTAACATTTTCCTAACGGTTTTACCTCATTGCCCAGAGTTCTCCAATAAATAATACTCACTGCTATATCTCCCTGCTGAAGTCGCATTCCCGCCAGTGATGCTGCAAGACAGATTGTTGCAATAATATTCAGTATTGCATTTATATTTTTTAAAAATATTTAATATGATCCTTTTTTTTTAAATCATTGCTTAAAACCTCTAATGACACAGATTTTTTTTTTAAAATATAAATGTTGACATTTTTATCCTGGCATTCACAAAATATATTCCAAAGTATCTTTCTTACCTCTTCAAGAACACTTTGGAGTGTCTTACAGCCACTTAAGTACTTCTGGCCCATAAAAACTATCAGCAGGTCAAACAGCGTCAATGGGATCAAAAGGATTGATAACATTGAGTCAGGACCCTTCATCATCACCTGAACTAAACTTGCTGAAGGGTTTCGACCTGAAATGAAAAAAATGCTTTCTCTCCCACAAATGTTGTTTCTCCCATTGGATCCTCCAGCAAATACATTTTTGCTCCAGATTCCAGCATCTGCAGAATTTCACGTGTCTTCAGGTACTTTTGGCCACCGTTTTAACACAGTGTACATTGGTGGTGGAGTGGACTAGTGACACAGAAGGCTAATATGAGACATAATGCCAAATCAAAGTCGTTGATTCTTAAGGACCTTTTGTCCTGAGGGTAGGCAATAAATTCTGCTCTTGCCAGCAAGACCTACATTTCAAAATAATGAACCAACCAACAGGCACACCACAGGCTCCCACAAATAGCAATATAATACACCAGAAGACACTCATTTGTTTGAGTTCAGTTTGTTGAGTGATAACCTTCAATCTGGCTATTCATCCCATAGGATGATAATGGTCCCTTTCAGTCAGTTTGTGGGCTTTGACAGGAGGATACCCCACTCCTCAGAAAGGAACAGTGTGTGCGTGAATGGATTTTAGGTGAGCAGGGGGTTGCACAGGTTCAGACCCACCCACTCAACAACCCCTCCCCGATCCACAGGCATGGTGAGGACCAAGGCAGTTGGGGGAAGTTCTGTTACAGTGAATGGCCAGACCAAGTTTCAATGTAGGGATGCCCTTCAACAAGGTCACAACAGACAGTTCTCCGTTGAAATTGCTTTATGGGGCAAAATTAAAAGTGGAGGGCTTATGCATTTGAAAAGCTACAAATATGGGAAATTTGAACTGGGAAATCAAAATATTATTAATACACATAGATAGTTAGCATCAGGAAGGAGGAAAAGCAATGTGCAAGTTACAATGAGAAGCTGGAGGGACTCAGTCTGTCAGAAAACATCAATGGAGAAAAATAGATGGTCAACTCAGGACCCTTTATTGAATATTCATAAATGCTGCCTGACCCCACCACCTGCAGTTCTTTTGTTTCTCTCATGTGTCTATACCTCTTCAAGCTGGATTCAGAACTCAAGAATGCATTTGATGAACTTAACCTTGCTCTGAAAATGTTGGATGACTGTGAAGTGTTGGCGGGATGTTGTGTTTCAGATGGCATTAGAAATTCAAGTAGAAACAGAAGGAACCAGTGATAAACTTGGAAAGAGCAGACTACATGATTCAACTGTATTAAGAGTTCTTTAAATCTTATTTTATTTTGTCCCGAGGTAAATTTGTATTCATAGATCTGTCATGCTTTATGTGTCTATGATATATAACAAAAAATAGCAACAGAACAAGGCAATATTTTGCAACATGTTCTCTGCAGATCTTCTCTTTACAATCACTCCTCTCTCCTATCTCTCCAAAATAATGCTTCCAACCTTACACCATTCAAACTATTCTTTCACTACAACTTTACTCTGTGCTGCATTTTATTCTGCTGTACTTATGATGGATAGACTTCCTGGATAGTACGCAAAATAAACCTTTTCACTGTACCTCGGTACACGCTGGCATTGTACGCCCTCTGTGTAAACTGTAGACACTGAGGAAGAGAGTGGTTGATATTGGTTCAAAAATAGAAGACTAAAGTCTTACCTGGATTGTCTCCTGTGAAAGCAATCACTTTACACTCAGAACTAAATCCAAACCGTTTCACAAAGTATGGTGATATTGACCCCTACGCAAAAGCAGAAGAATAATTCTTAGAGTACATTGCCATTTGTTGTGCATGCAGCTGGGACAAATAGCCATTAGTTAACCACTCCACAAAGAAAAGGGTGTCTAAAAGTTTTTGTCACAGTTAACAAAAGATACCACGGCAAAGAACAACGCAGATAGTCTTGGCTCAAGCCCACTATCGAAACCTGTGCTATCCTGTGCTGGACTGAAAAGAGAACAACTAAGCTATACCTTCACACCTGAGAAGTGTCTGTGACCAAGCATCAGATCCTGACACTCTGCCCCAGAAAGATCCCAAGAGCCTCTGACAGCTCACCACTGCTGAAGACCTATGAAAGTTTTTAAATGTTTCTGATAGAAAGTGACATTTAACAATGTGAACTTTAAACTTCAAAAGGTTTTAAATTTTCTCTGAACTTTTTTTGTGGATCCAAAATAGCACCAGAGCATGGCTGCTTGTGTATGCAACAAGAAATAGAAAATACTTGGGAGACTGTTGTGAGCAAGGAGTATTGATGTCATTTGATCAAATTAAAAATAAATTTGGGGTTTCACAAAATATGTTCTTCTCCTATCTTTTTTAAGGGATATATTAGACCCAGAACTAATTTTGCCACAGATTACTGGTTTGGAGGTTGTAATTCATGAGGGAATTACAAAGAAACTTGTTTCTAAATTGTACCTTCTACTTCAGGAGGAATCTCCAAAACCAGATTTGAATAAAAGAAAGATGGGAATCAGATTTGGGAATGGAAATTGATCCTTTTTGCTGGACTGATATTTGTTGGGTCAGTATGAGGTATATAATTAATGTTCACAATGAGATAGACAACAGACTCGCCAAGGCAAATAGCGCCTTTGGAAGACTACACAAAAGAGTCTGGAAAAACAACCAACTGAAAAACCTCACAAAGATAAGCGTATACAGAGCCGTTGTCATACCCACACTCCTGTTCGGCTCCGAATCATGGGTCCTCTACCGGCACCACCTACGGCTCCTAGAACGCTTCCACCAGCGTTGTCTCCGCTCCATCCTCAACATCCATTGGAGCGCTCACACCCCTAACGTCGAGGTACTCGAGATGGCAGAGGTCGACAGCATCGAGTCCACGCTGCTGAAGATCCAGCTGCGCTGGATGGGTCACGTCTCCAGAATGGAGGACCATCGCCTTCCCAAGATCGTATTATATGGCGAGCTCTCCACTGGCCACCGTGACAGAGGTGCACCAAAGAAAAGGTACAAGGACTGCCTAAAGAAATCTCTTGGTGCCTGCCACATTGACCACCGCCAGTGGGCTGATAACGCCTCAAACCGTGCATCTTGGCGCCTCACAGTTTGGCGGGCAGCAGCCTCCTTTGAAGAAGACCGCAGAGCCCACCTCACTGACAAAAGGCAAAGGAGGAAAAACCCAACACCCAACCCCAACCAACCAATTTTCCCTTGCAACCGCTGCAATCGTGTCTGCCTGTCCCGCATCGGACTGGTCAGCCACAAACGAGCCTGCAGCTGACGTGGACTTTTTACCCCCTCCATAAATCTTCGTCCGCGAAGCCAAGCCAAAGAAGACTATAGATTAGTTAATTATAAATGTATTCATCAATTATATTTAACGCCTCATAAATTACCTGAGGCCATGGATAAACATGTCAGCCTGGGCCCTTCCGGAAACATCAGCTGCCTATTGCATTCCATGGAAGCTGAGCTCCTCCTGCACTTTTCTGTGTATTGTTCCAATTCTCCAGCATCTGCAGACTTCTTGTTTAACCATTGATGATGCCACATTAACATGCAATTAATTACATACCAATATGGAGTGAGATGGCAGCGGATCACCAAGCTTTTCCTTCAGCCCAGGAGCGCAGGCATTAAGACACTGTTGTGACCATTCATGGGCACGGATATCCATCAAATTCATTCCAGAACCTACAGGAAGGCAGCCAAGATGCCATATGAGTGAACAAGTGAGGGTTAGCTGGAGAAAGCATGATCTTCACTCCCAAAGAAACATATTTTTGAAAACTATTTCTAAATATTGCTTTATTTCCCCTCCCCCCCGCCCCTACCCCAACATTTGTCCTCAATTTTATCATAATCAATTTTTTTTTTACTTCCAAATAATCGACAATCTCAGGCTTTTTCAACTATGTCAGTTGTCTTCTTCTAGTATCTGCCAACAACTTCCCACCAATAAAATCTAAACCTGTTAAACAAGTTACATTATTTTGCTGTTAAAAATCAGATTGGAGCCTTCAGGCCATTCATCCTCGTCAACCAAGTTGGCAACCTAAGCTAATCCCATTTCCTTCCGTTTGCCCCAAATACCTATTTCTATCCATACACCAAAGAGTATAGTTGGCACATTTAACACAACACTGTTACAGCATCCGGTCCTGTACGAATCCGGTCCTGCCTGTAAGGAATTTATATGTCCTCTCAGTGTCTGCGTGGGTTTCCTCCCACAGTTCAAAATGTATGAGGGTTGTCAGTAATTGGGTGGCACGGGCTTGTGGGCCTGTTACCATGCCATATTTAAACATCTTTGTAAATGTTGTAATTTTACCCACCTCTATAGTTTTATCTAGCAGCTCATTCTAAATACTGATTAATATAGTGATTGAGGAAAACAAAATTGCACACTAGGTGCTTTCTGACAATTTAATAGGAGCTTTGGTACTGGGAGTGCTGGTCAGGGGAGAGGACACCAGCACTGGCTACTTTATCCTACGAATGAATTTGAAGAACTTGCAGAGACCACGTTAGAGATTTTCCTCCTGTATCTTGGGGTGCCTGCTCTCGGCAATCAGTCTTCGAAAATACTGAACCATACTCAGCTGCAAAGTTAGTGCAGCAGTTAGCACAATGCTATTACAGTGGCATAGATCCAGGTTCAAATCTGCCACCGTCTGTAAAGAGTTCGTATGTTCTCCCCGTGTTTGCGTAGAGTACCTCCAGGTACTCTGGATTCCGCCCACATTCCAAAGACATATGAGAGTTGTAGGTTTACTGGTCACACAGGTGTATTTTGGCAGCATGGGCTCATAGAGCCCAAAGGGTCTGTTACCATGTTGTATCTAAAGGTTACCTAAAAGTAAAAAATTCAATGTTCACGCCATTAGGTTTTAGGCTGTCCAGGAAGAATATGATGCGTTGTTTCTCAAGTTTATGTTCATCTTGCCCCAACAGAGGACAGACATGTCATTGCAGGGATGATTTGGGGGTTAAAATGGTTGACTACAGAAACTTCAAGTTTAGACTCACACACAGAATTCAGATGCTCTCTCCACTGTCTCTCCACCTCCCACGTCTTATGCCCTGTATTCTATACTTCTGGCCCACTCCCAGCTTCTTTCCCACTTTATATGTGTAATTTCAGCTCAGCAATCTTGACTAGACTCAAAATCCTGACTGACCATTTCTACCCATGGATGCCAACCTGACCTATTAAGTTCCTCCAGCAATGCTTTATGTGGTCAAGATTCTCGCATCTGCAGCTTTTATATTTCTCTAAGAAAAAACTGTTACCATGCTGTATGCCTAAATTTAAACATCTTTTTAAATGTTGTAATTTTACCCACCTCTATAGTTTTATCAATGCAAATTCCCAGTGGTGGCATCTCTGAATTTTTTCTCACACTCTTACAGAGTAGTGCAGAACCTCTGTTAAATGCAATGTGTTAAAACTATTGAACTATATTGTTCGTAATTGACTGAGACAGTATTCATCATGTAAATCAGTAAGTGACTGGTTCATTCTCATTTTGGTCCGAATGAATTACTTGTTCTAAATATGACTGGGCTGTTACAATTTAAATGAATTTAAACAATTAAACATCAGGAATTAAGCATCAGGAATTAAGGGGCAGAGGTTTAGAGGTAACATGAGGGGGAACTTCTTTACTCAGAGAGTGGTAGCCGTGTGGAATGAGCTTCCGGGAGAAATAGTGGCGGCGGAGTCAATTGTATTATTTAAGAAAAGGTTGGACAGGTATATGGATGAGAAGAAGATGGAGGGTTATGGGCATTGTGCAGGGAGGTGGGATTAGAAAGGGGTGTTTGGTTCGGTACGGACTAGAAGGGCCTAATGGCCTGTTTCCGTGCTGTAATTGTTATGTTATGTTATGTATAGTAATTTAACCTTACCATCACTATAATCGATCGCTGCATAGTTTCCAAGAAATATGGAAGCAACAAAGCTGCTAACCAGTGAGATTCTCTACAAAAAAAGAAGGTCAGTGTTCACAAACCATGAGGTATACACATTAAAATCATTTTCTCAGCTCACATTCAATCAGAGGACCTTGGGTTTATCAGAAATAGCAGGATGGAAACAGCAAACTACTGCAAGGAGTCTACATCATTTTAGGACGATGATGGATGCAGGAAATATTTTCCTCGGTCAAGCCAAAGTCAGAATTACACTGATGGAGCCTTTCTCAAGTCTCAATTTACCTTTTTGTTATTTGTGTGTTTGAAAAAACATTCAACCCTGGTGGAATCTCATTTTTCTTTTTTTAAAAACCTGACATGTCACCAATTCAAACTATAATCAAATCACCAGGGAATGGTGATCAATGAAAATTACTGGTAACGACCTAATAATTCATTTAGGGTAAAAGATGTTGATGAGGTTAGATAAAATAGTGGAGAAAGGGGATGCTGTGGAGTATGCAAACAGCAATTAGGCCACATATCACTTGCTTTGCTGTAATTTTTAAAACATACTGATCAAAGCAACCTTAGACTCACAATGAACAGATGAACAATGTTATGGTCTATTCAATATTTAATACTACAGAGATTCAAGCTGCAATAGAGGAAAATAGCTGAAGTATATGTTTACAATTTGAAAAGGAGCAAAGAAACATGAATTGTTGACCTGCATTTGGACAGCAACTTTAATGTGGAAAATCATTTCAGTGTGCTTTATATGGATAATGGGAAAATAGGGCCACCAAATAAACATATTTGGGTGCTCAAAACTCTAGTTAAGGAATTGACTATTTCACTCTGTTTTCAAGATGGGTGGTGGGGAAATGCTCTGCATTACGACTATGATCAGTCTTCAAAAATTCCCTTGTTGCCTGTAAAAGCACGTTGGAAGGTCTTGAAGCTGTGTGGGGCACTAAACAATCTAGAGTTTTTCATGTTAGCTGTTGGTTGCCAAAACTTGGATTTTTCATTAAGGACATTTGCTGCTTTATCTTGGGTCAGTCAGCATTAAGAATTTATGGTTAAAAGTATCCTTGAAGCCTTCCCCACGAATGTGATAAAAGTCACAAAGCTTGAAAATCAACAATTAGAAAGCAGTTAATGAGAAAGGGCTGCAGTCAGTGTTTAATTAGTTGCCAATTTAATGATGGTAAAGGGCAGATGCTGGTTTAATTAAAAGTTTCTGGGATCCAACTGATTCTGTTTCCAGGTGAAAGAACAAACTTAGGTTAGTATTCTAGTTGTTAAGTCAAGTGTCAGAATGGAGTGGCCTGACTTTCAAAGTTGGCTCAGTGATAAATACTAATGATGGTGAGTTTATTGTCAGATCCATTGCACAAAGTACATATGCACCAAACTATTCCAAAACTGGTCTCATAAAGTTCATGTAATTGGAGGATGACATCACTACTCCAGTCCTCTTGAAATAAGGGGACTTTTGGGTATCAGCCAATGGACTAGAGTACTCCACAATGTACCTGTTAGCATACCATTTATGAGCAAATTACAATTTTCTAGGTACATATAATCACCAATAAATAATGCCCAAGCACAAAATGTCTTCTCAACAGAGTTGCGATTAAAGATTCAGTTTTGCCCCAGAAAATGGCTTACTGTTAGTCTTATGCCTGTATACCTGAAGATGACCTAGGCCTAAAACATTACTTCAAAGGGATGTTGCGTGACCAGCTGAGTTTCTCCAGCACATGTGCATTACACTCGACCCCAGCATCTTAAGACTTTCTTGTTTACTTAAATAGCAACTACATTACTTTAATAGACTATCGTTAGTAAAACATTCTGTCCTTGTATTGAGAACAGTCAGGAAAGTTAAACAACATAATTAGAGTTCCCTTTTATTGATCTGTGGCCCTAGTATAAAGTACTCACCATTAAAGGGCTGAAAGAGAAGAGGCTCCAGCAACATACATGCTCTGATTTAGTAATGCAACTTGCATTAATTACACATAATCTGAATCTGAACATTTCTCGGGATATACTCAGTTCACCGATCTTATAATATGAAGTCGAGAGTTTCTAGATGTACAAGAGGATTCAGTAACTAGAATGGTTCTAGTCTGTGATTTCTACCACAGGAATAAAATAAACGACATTCCATTTACAGCCTTTGGATGTCTTCACGTGCCTAACAATTAATGAAGTACTTTTGGGAAGTAGTATTTCTTGTATTGCAGGATGGAATGATGCCCACATTATACAAAGAAAGCTTCCACAACAGCTAATGTAATATCCATACACTTGTTATAGTTATGTTGTTGAGGTATACACATTTATTTGGACATTAAGCAGAATTCTTCTTTAAAAAAACTAACACAGAATTATTTCCATTGACCTAACACGTGGCGAGTGGGGCTGAGGCGAATAGAGTAACATCATCTGAAAGATGACACCTTCAGTAGAAGAGTAACATCTGCCATCTTACAATTTTATTCTTACATCCGTGGAGCCCTAATCCCTTGTAACACAGGAGCAAGAGTGCTATTAACTAATCCTATTGGTGCCTATTGACCAGTTACAGGGCATCAGTACGACCACAAATGATTAAAGTCCAAAGTTACAACATTATGACTCAACACTTACCCCTAGAGCACAATCTGACTTCTAACAAGTTGTTGAGAATTTTGCAACTACTTCCATTAATCTCAAAGTCCATGTTCTATTATTTTAAAATGGCAGTTATTTTATTTTATATCTGTTTCTGACAGTCTACCTCAGTTTTCTTGTATTCTTCAGGATACTTCTTGTTGATCTTTGCAATTTGATTTCCTGTGAAACGCTGTGAGGTGTAAAAACACATAAATGTTTAATAAATAAACCTTTCCCAAATACTCATCGCTTCATTTTACTCATCTAAATGTTAAATTCTGGTTTAACACAACTTTAATTGAAATACTTAATGGCTCAGCAGCAAATGACAATCATTTAACCCACACACGTCAAACTCTGGCCCGCAAGATCATTTCAAACATGTATTAGAGGTGGCCCGCTGGCCGCCGCGCCAGTATAGCGCATCACAGTAATACAACAAATCCCAGAATGCATTGGCGTCAGCCCGCTAATCGCCCCCACCTCCTCTGTTTACGTTGCAGGGTCTCACCGTGGACTCTGGTTTTGGGGCCTGGCCGGTGTCAGGGGAAGCCGAGGCCCCTTCCCAGCGCCCGGAACCGGAGGCCTCGGGCCTGACCTCGCCAGGACCGTTGCCCACTCCCCCTCCCTGCCGCAGACCGACCCGCGACTCACGGTGACAGGGCCGCTGATCCGCCGAGATGCCGCCCTGCAGCGAGAGCCGATGCCCCCGCACTGTCGTTGTCCAACCCGATCGCCCGCAAACCCCGCCCTCCCGCACACAGGCCTGAGTAAGGATTACGAACTTTCATCTCAGGATAAAACGATCTTCCAATAGTTTCATGTCACAGTGATCAATATATTCCTGGTTTAAAATGGTCCTGCACCTGGATACAAGCTCATTAGGCATAAAACTTGAAAAGTGTGTAAATCAAAGGATATCTGTACCAATGGAAAAAGGGCACGGCAAATAACCCTGCTAGAGTTCATGCCCACAATCAGTCACCCATTGGATTGTTTCAGGAATCATGTTATTCTCCCACATTCTCAATAGCCCTCAGATTTTACTATTCGACAGCACACTAGCAACATTTGACAAATCCTCTATAGAGAAATATTATTTATTGAATATTTTATTTCTCATTTGTTAATGCTTCTGGAAAGAGTTTATCCAAAACTATTATTAAACATTTCTTTTAATAAGAAAAAGTTTAACATTACAGATGTTGAAAGAAGAGAAAACATGCAGATGTTGTTGAAAAATTTCAATAAATATTTAGTTCGGCCCTCGACTTAGTCCAAGTTTTTAATTTTGGCCCTCCGTGAATTTGAGTTTGACACCCCTGATTTAACACCAACACTTACTTTAGATTGTGCTACAGAAATCTGCAATATTTTTCTTTTTTTATTATTTATTTAATATTTTCAAAAGAAAAACTTTTACAATATCCATAATATAAAAATGAAGGCTACAACTAACCCACCCCCTCCACAAACTCCCCAAGGGAAGCATTAAGAAAATAAAAGAAACACATACAAAAATTTAGGATATTACTAAACTCATACATTTCAAATAAGGCGACCACATCTTAACAAAAAAGTCGTAATTATCATGCAAGTTGTATGTTATTTTCTCCATATAAATACAGAACCTCAACTCATTAAGCCAACGAGTTACATTTACTTCAACCTCGTCTTTCCATGAAATCGCAACACATTTACGTGCTACAGCCAATGCTAAACGAAGAAATGGTGTCTGAAACTTATCTAACCACAAATCAATAAATGGGGCAGTACAACCCAACAACAAGTTTTGGGGTCTAACAAAAAGTGGATCTGAAACAATTTTTGAAGAAATTCATTAATTTTTTGCCAAAATGATTGAACCTTAACACAAAACCAGATTGAATGTAAAAATGTTCCTACACATAATCCACATCTAAAACACAATTCTGAATTACTAAATCCATATTTTTTCAATTTCTCAGGGGTTAGATACAACTGGTGGAAAAAAATTATAATTAACCATACTATATCTTACATAGAAATCTGCAATATTGATCACTTTCCCAGAGCGAATGCTTCTTCCACTCTTGAAAGGATGCAGCCTGACACACTGAGTATTTCCAACATTTTCTGTTTTTGTTTCAGACTTTTAACATTTACAGTTTTCTTTAAATATCCAATTTTAGCTTCCTACTATAGTATTTTTACACATGCACAGAGCCTGGTCCAGTAGATTCCTAGAGCAGATTTTATTCAAAATTAACTCTATATTTAACCAAAATTAGATATCTAAAGAGCTTAAAAGTCAGTTTTGCATTGATAGTTTTTTTTCGCTATTGGTCTAAAGTGAAATCAATCGAACAATATCTGCTTTTGAGTATCTTGCACAGTTTGATAGAATCCAATATACTATTTTATCTGTGCTTTCAACCCATGGCATTTCTATAGTTTGTAGCTGTGACAATTAAACTGTATTGTGCCCACTCAAACAGGTCAAGAGGGTAAAAAGAAAACACTAAAACTTTTAAGTAAAAACAAAACTACTAGAATTATGCAGCTCAGACAGAATCTGTGGACAGAAGCAGGATTAATATTTCAGTTCAATGGCTCTTCCTAATAGCACAAGAAATAAAACGATGAGCAGGCCAGGCACCCCTCAAGCCTGCTGCACTACTTAATAAAATCATAGCTGAACCTCTACCTCAGCACTATTTTATTGCCATAATCCAACATCACTTGATTCCACTAATATCCAGAAATCTTCCAATCTTACATTTGAATCCAATAAATGCCTGATTTCCCCCCATAGGGTAGAGACTGTCAAAAATTAATCACGCTGTGAAAAGGTCTCCTTATTTCAGGCCCAAATAGTCTGCTTATTTTGAAACTCAGATCCAAGTTTGAGATGTCTTAGTAAAAGCCAATATCCTTCCTCATCTTACCTTTTGAGCAACAAAGAACTTCTTATGTTTTAGTTAGATCAGGTCTCATTCTTCAGAAACAGAGATCAAACCTATTCACTCTCCTTGTATGGCAAATGTCCCATTTCAGGAGTCAATTCGACAAATCTTAGATGACACAGTTAACGTACTGGTTAATGCCGCACTATTACCACCACCCATGGTTTGTGTGCCGTGGCCAAGCAAGCTGGGACGTGGCAGCGAGGTCCTTGGGTCATAGGTTTTATATCGGAGTGGCCTTCTCCTATGCAGGTTTCTTACCCGGGCTGGAGGGGCCTGCCTCCCATCCTAGGTCGAACCATACTGCCCGGACCGGGGCCGGGGCCGCCACTGCTTTCCCTGTGCCTGGACCGGGGCCGCCACCTCCTTCTTTCTGCCCGGACCAGGGCCTCCGCCTGCTTCGCTCGACCGAGGCCGGGGCCACCGCCTCCCCCTCACTTCTGCCCGGATCGGGGCCTCCGCCTGCTTCACTCGACCGAGGCCGGGGCCGCCGCCTCCCCTTCGCTCTTGCCCGGATCGGGGCAGCCGCCGCCTACCCTCTGCCCGGACTGGGGCCGGGGCCGCCGCTGCTTTCCCTGTGCTGGGACCGGGGCCGCCGCCTCCTTCTTTCTGCCCGGACAGGGGCCTCCACCTGCCTCACTAGACCGAGGCCGGGGCCGCCACCTCCCCCTCGCTTCTGTCCGGACCGGGGCCTCCACCTGCCTCACTCGACCGAGTTTGGGGCCGCCGCCTCTCCTTCGCTCTTGCCCGGATCGTGGCCGTCGCCGCCTACCCTCTGCCCGGACCGGGGCCGGGGCCGCCACTGCTTTCCCTGTGCCCGGACCGGGGCCACCGCTTCCTTCTTTCTGCCCGGACTGGGCCTCCGCCTGCCTCATTCGACCGAGGCCGGGGCTGCCGCCATGATATAAAAAGCTTTTAAAGAGATTCACAATTCAAATGAAAATTTCTTGTACTCATGCTTCCTTCATATCTTGTACAGATTATAATGATATCTTAAAACCAGGGATTTAGCTTCCCCCACAATGCTATCATCAGATTCCCCAACTTCAAGCTTTCTACCCTCATCAGTAGTTTTGTAAAGGGTGGGGCCAGTACTGCGCACACTGCACTCCACCTAAAAGCTCCTTTGCGCAGGCCCGAGGACATGTCCACGTCCTCCCCCTCAAAAGATGCTTACGAACACAAGCTAGCATGCTGGAACATTAGAACCATGCTAGACAAGGATGACAGCCACCGACCTGAACGTCGGTCTGCCCTCATTGCACATGAACTCCTCAGACTCGACATCGACATAGCCTCTCTCAGCGACGTCCACCTTGCAGATGTAGGCAGCCTCCAAGAACACGGCGCGGGCTTCACACTCTACTGGTCTGGCAAGCCTATGGATGAACGACGCCTATCTGGTGTAGGCTTCGTGGTCAAGAACTCCATTGCCTCCAAACTCGAAAACCTCCCGACAGGCCACTCGGACCGGATCATGTCCATGCAACTCCCCCTTCAAAACAAGCGTCGCATCGCCCTCATCAGTGTCTATGCTCCAACCCTCCAGGCGGAACCAGCAGAAAAGGACAAGTTCTACACTGATCTGCGCAACCTCATTCAACACACCTCTACAGCCGACAAGGTTGTCATCCTTGGAGATTTCAACGCTCGAGTCGGCAAAGATTCAGGAACCTGGCCAGAATCCTGGGAAAGCATGGTGTCAGAAAGTGCAACGACAACGGGCGCTCCTGTTGGCGCTCTGCGCAGAACAGCGGCTTGTCATTACAAACACCCTTTTTCAGCAGAGGGACAGCCTGAAGACTACCTGGATGCATCCCTGATCCAAACACTGGCACCTCCTGGACTACGTCCTGGTGCGAGAAAGAGACAAACGAGATGTGCTCCACACCAGGGTCATGCCCAGCACAGAATGCCACACTGACCACCGGCTGGTTCATTGCAAGCTCAACCTTCACTTCAAGCCAAAGTCCAGGAACAATAAAGCCCCCAGAAAGAGGTTCAATGTTGGAAACCTGCAGTCAGACGAAGTGAGAGGAAACTTCCAGGCAAACCTCAAAGCAAAGCTCGAGGATGCAATCCGCCTCACGGACTCGTCCCCTGAAACCCTTTGGGATCAGCTGAAGACTACCATACTGCAATCCACTGAAGAGGTACTGGGCTTCTCCTACAGGAAAAACAAGGACTGGTTCGACGAAAACAGCCAGGAAATCCAGGAGCTGCTGGCAAAGAAGCGAGCGGCCCACCAGGCTTACCTTACAAAGCCGTCTTGGCCAGAGAAGAAACAAGCCTTCCGTCGCGCATGCAGCCATCTTCAGCGCAAACTCCGGGAGATCCAAAATGAGTGGTGGACTAGCCTCGCCAAACGAACCCAGCTCAGCACGGACATTGGCGACTTCAGGGGCTTTTACGAGGCTCTAAAGGCTGTGTACGGCCCCTCAGCCCAAGTCCAAAGACTGCTGCGCAGCTCAGACGGCAAAGTCGTCCTCAGCGACAAGATCTCCATCCTCAACCGATGGACAGAACACTTCCAATCTCTTTTCAGTGCCAACCGCTCAGTCCAAGATTCCGCCCTGCTCCGGCTCCCTCAACAGCCCCCAAGGGTAGAGCTGGATGAGGTCCTCACCCGGGAAGAGACATATAAGGCAATTGAACAACTGAAAAGTGGCAAAGCAGCAGGTATGGATGGAATCCCCCCAGAGGTCTGGAAGGCTGGCGGCAAAACTCTGCATGCCAAACTGCATGAGTTTTTCAAGCTCTGCTGGGACCAAGGAAAACTGCCTCAGGACCTTCATGATGCCATCATCATCACCCTGTATAAAAACAAAGGCGAGAAATTAGACTGCTCAAACTACAGGGGAATCACGCTGCTCTCCATTGCAAGCAAAATGTTCGCTAGGATTCTCCTAAATAGAATAATACCTAGTGTCGCCGAGAATGTTCTCCCAGAATCACAGTGCGGCTTTCGCGCAAACAGAGGAACTACTGACATGGTCTTTGCCCTCAGACAGCTCCAAGAAAAGTGCAGAGAACAAAACAAAGGACTCTACATCACCTTTGTAGACCTCACCAAAGCCTTCGACACCGTGAGCAGGACAGGGCTTTGGCAAATACTAGAGCGCCTCGGATGCCCCCCAAAGTTCCTCAACATGGTTATCCAACTGCACAAAAACCAACAAGGTCGGGTTAGATACAGCAATGAGCTCTCTGAACCCTTCTCCATTAACAATGGCGTGAACCAAGGCTGCGTTCTCGCACCAACCCTCTTTTCAATCTTCTTCAGCATGATGCTGATCCAAGCCATGAAAGACCTCAACAATGAAGACGCTGTTTACATCCGGTAACGCACGGATGGCAGTCTCTTCAATCTGAGGCGCAAAAGCAACTTGTCCGTGAACTACTCTTTGCAGACAATGCCGCTTTAGTTGCCCATTCAGAGCCAGCTCTTCAGCGCTTGACGTCCTGTTTTGCGGAAACTTCCAAAACGTTTGGCCTGGAAGTCAGCCTGAAGAACCATCAGCCAGCTCCCCACCATGACTACCAGCCCCCCACATCTCCATCAGGCACACAAAACTCAAAACGGTCAACCAGTTTACCTATCTCGGCAGCACCATTTCATCTGATGCAAGGATCGACAACGAGATAGACAACAGACTTGCCAAGGCAAATAGCGCCTTTGGAAGACTACACAAAAGAGTCTGGAAAAACAACCAACTGAAAAACCTCACAAAGTTTAGCATATACAGAGCCGTTGTCATACCCACACTCCTGTTCGGCTCCGAATCATGGGTCCTCTTCCGACATCACCTACGGCTCCTAGAACGCTTCCACCAGCGTTGTCTCCGCTCCATCCTCAACATTCATTGGAGCGACTTCATCCCTAACATCGAAGTACTCGAGATGGCAGAGGCCGACAGCATCGAATCCACGCTGCTGAAGATCCAACTGCGCTGGGTAGGTCACATCTCCAGAATGGAGGACCATCGCCTTCCCAAGATCGTGTTATATGGCAAGCTCTCCACTGGCCACCGTGTCAGAGGTGCACCAAAGAAGAGGTACAAGGACTGCCTAAAGAAATCTCTTGGTGCCTGCCACATTGACCACCGTCAGTGGGCTGATATCGCCTCAAACCGTGCATCTTGGTGCCTCACAGTTCGGCGGGTAGCAACTTCCTTTGAAGAAGACCGCAGAGCCCACCTCACTGACAAAAGACAAAGGAGGAAAAACCCAACACCCAACCCCAACCAACCAACCAATTTTCCCCTGCAACCGCTGCAACCGGGTCTGCCTGTCCCGCATCGGACTTGTCAGCCACAAACGAGCCTGCAGCTGACGTGGACATTTACCCCTCCATAAATCTTCGTCCGCAAAGCCAAGCCAAAGAAGAAGATTGCCACCACCGGCAACCTGGCACTTTCTGTAAGGAGTTTGCACATTCGCCCCATGACCTGCATGGATTTCTCCAGGGTGCTCCACTTTCCTTCCACCCTCCAAATCTTATGAGGTTGATCGATTAATTGGGAGCAATTGGGTGGCACGGGTTTCAATGGCCGGAATCAGCTTCTATTGTGTTGTAAATAAATGTTTTTAAAAATTAAATCTTTACTACGTTCCCTTTACACAACGTATTTCAGTTTTAGGGAATGGATCCGAAATGGTACATGATACACGAGGTGTGCTCTCACCAACTCAACAAAGGCCGACGTGTCAGTTTCCTTCTTGATTATCTGCTGTATCTACATATTAATTTTCAGTAAGTTGTGCAGAAGGACTTATAGCCCTTTGAACAGCAAATTTCCCAATCTTTCACTAAATACTCGATATTTCTAGTTTTCCTGCTAAAGTGGATATTTTTTTCCACACTGCTCTGCATCTGTCGTGACATTGTCAAATCACTCAGCTTTTCTACAATGCCTTCAAACTTCTTCTAAAGATATTGCCTGACCTGTTGAATATTTCCAGCAATTTCTATTTTTATTTCAGTCCAAAAAAATATTTTTACAGTATTATTTGTCAAATTATTTTGCAAGCAGATTTAAAAAGTTATATTTAAATAGTGCTTTTCTTTATATTGCATCTTCAACATTTTCCACTCCTGTGATTTGATTTCATAGTTAGTTTCCTATCTAGAATTATTCAGGAGATACCAATCACAAAATGATTGGTTAAAGCACAGCAGGCAGTAATTTGGATTCCAGCTTAAAACATTGACTATTCTTTCCCTCCAAATGATGTTGCTTGTCCCTTTTAGTTCCTCCAGCATATTATACTGGACAATGAAGATTTTGCTTCCTGAACACTTCTGGGTGTATTTTATGAATTTTGGGCAGCTGATCATGAAAATTGCCTTGACATTTTCCTATCAAGTACCCTTTTTTTAAAAAAGATACAACTATTTTGTGATTTCCTGTCATATTTTAAGTCTACTAGTATATTGCCCACAAAGCAAAATGTTTTGGTCAGTCTAAGCATTGAGTGCTTGGTCATGCAAATGTTGTCTTAGGCCTAGGCATGCTCAGTCAGGATAGATGCAGACAGGTTATAAAAGCAGCTCACATGTACAGATGCTGTGAATTACATTGATATAGATTGAATGCATGTTGATGCACATACTCTTCAGGCAATAATATAGTAAGTGTACTTCACAATAGTATTTATGGTTTACAGGAACATTCAATACAGCAGAAATGTCTTGTCAATGTCATAACAGCTGTGATAATATTGTTACATTTGTGGCAAGTATACACAAGACTCAGATGTAGCATGACTGCACTTATTAAGAAAGCCTATGAGCTCTACTTCAGTTGTAAAATTGGTGACCAAGACAAACCCTGAGCTCCTCACAATTGTTGTGCAACATGTGCAGTCAGCCTGAGAGCTTGGCTCAAGGTACATTATGTGATTAAACATGCTAAATTCCAGAAAAGTTCATTCAATGTTTCTCCAACTTCCTACATGATACGGTACACCATATTTGAAATGATCTTTGTGTAACTTCAGCTTGAAGTTGTCAGGAAGCAAACCTTTCGAAAAAATTTATTGTCCAGTATTTGCTGCTCCAGACTTCAACAGATGCAGTCTCTCATACATCATGAAAGACCTTTTTATACATAGATACAACCACAACACTGGCCACATACCTACCTGCCTACTGCAGGGGACAACCACTATACCTGCAGGTAGGCAACCGTGAGGCCAGCCCCACCTGGATGACTTTCAATTACTGCCCTGTATATAGACTTGAGCCGGCCCCTCCTGGGATCAGTCAGACACGTGAAGCCAGCAAAGACATTAAGACTGGTGTGTACAGAGTTTGAGCTGATTAAAACCTGTAGTACAGTCTTCTCGTGTTTTGTGTTTGCTTGCTGCTCCACAGCGCATCACAATGCTTTACTAAAATCTAGGAAACATCCTCATCTATCATCACTTCTGCCACAAAACTTAATCAAGTTTGTGAGACATGACTTCCCCCACACAAAACCATGTTGATTATCCCTAACAAGTCCATGCTTTTCCAAATGCGAATAAATCCTGTCATGAAGAATCTTCTCTAAGTAATTTTCCTACCACTGTTATGTCATAGACCAACAGCAATAGAAATTCACCAAGGCAATGGTAATTCAAAACAATAATTTTTATTACTAACTATTAATAATATAAAATCTTACTTAACTCTAAACTTAACCTCAACTATACACTAATGTATATTTGTGTGTGTGAACTACCCAAACCATTACAGATCCCTTCTTTCTTGCATAAGGGTTACAAGACGTGACCTCCAAGATGCTTTCACAGACCCAGCCAGTTGATGTCTCAGTGGCAGTTGGAAATAAAAAGTTCCAGAGCAGTCAGCTGGCCAGGACAAGTTGTCCAGGATGAGGAAAAAGGCTTGAAGAGGGAGAAAAGGTCTTTGGTAGGGGGGTGGAGAGTCATGGCCAGAAGTGAGCCCAGAGGTGGAGGTGACAAAAGAAGAGTTCAGCATTGCAGCATGCATGGAACTCATTGAGGTGTGGGTGAAGATGGACGAAGATGAAGCATCTACTGAGGACCGAGCATTCAGTCTCAGAGAGGGGAAGGTCAAAAGGGGACAATAAAAACCAAGCAGGGGTTAGAGTGAGGAATCGGTATTGTGGAGGAAGGAGAAGTAGGAGGGTTGGGGAGGTCAGAGGGTGGAGATGGAAGGTGGGGAAGGTTGGAGGGAGGAGGAGGGGATTTGGCGGGGGGAGGGAAGAGGAATCTAATGCACTCTGTTTATAGTTAGTCAAGCAACAAAGGATATTAATCTCTCTTGGACAAGACATGAAAAGCCTTACACTTGTATGTTTAGTGTTTTCATTTACTCTATGGCCTCCTGAAATGCCAGGTGGAGAAAATGAATGCTTCGCACAATGGATCTTAATACGTAGGTTTCTTAATTTATTCCATGGTTTGGGACACATGGTCATTACAGTGGATCACCTGGAGATTTTTTTTAAATTCGTGGCCACATTATCCAAGGATATTTATATTATATCCTCTTATGGATATAAACAATATTTCAGAACATCCTAACAAGTTCAAGATCTGATACAAAAAGATTGTTTCTCACTCACATTTATCAATGGCAAAAATTTGCCTTCTATCTTTTAGCAAGGATGCAAAAATACCTCACAAATTCTTGAAGCATTTAATTTTAAATAACATTTGCAAGAAACAATTCTGCATGATCTGTCAGGATATCTATGTATTTCTTTAGTATCTGGAGAATACAATTTAGCTGGATATTTTGCTAAACTTTTAATCAAAATATCTGGTAAACAAACCTCATAAGCACGTGATCCAGTGATGTCAGCCAGTTTCTGTGGCCCACCAGCACATTTTTCCAGTTGTCGGCATTCTTCAGTGGTACTGGAGTCCATCCAAACAGGAGAATCCTTCACAGAGAAGCTAGACTATAAGAAAGGAAAAAGGTGAATTCTTTAAAGAATATAGTCACACTAATTTTTTTTTTTTAAATATTTCATCACTGGTCAATAATCAATTTAAGCTTTCTTTCTATCAAAATTCAGCTCTCCTTACATAACTGAGAAGACTTTGGCAACCTTCATTTGTAAGCCTATCACATTCATGAGGTTTCTCTCTCCACAGATGTTGCCAGATCTACAAAGCATTTTCAGCATTTCCCATTTTTATCTATTTAATTAAGCATTCAAAAGAAATTTGATTCATTAATTCCCAGCTCCATTTCTCAGAAAGGTTCTGCAGAATTAAGCTGAGAATAGATGATGATCTGCAGAAAAAAGAGGAGCAAATTTCAGTCTCATTGTCTGCTTCAAGACACAGATGTGACTGGTGAAAATGAACATTCTAAGTCCTGCTTTGAGGCAGCAGAAGGGAAGAACTAGGTTTTAGCACCTGGCTGTGTGGGATAAACGTGAAATTCAACACAGAAACAGGCCCTTCATCCCAACATGTCCATGCCAATCAAGTTGAAGATAAGAAATGGGAGCAAGAGAAGACCATCTGGCCCATCAAGCTAGCTCCGCCATTTAATCAGATCATGGCTGATCTGGCCATAGACTCAGCACCACCAATCTGCCTTTCCCCATAACCCTAATTCCCCTACTATGTAAAAATCTTATCCACCTGCCTCTTAAGTATATTTAATGAGGCGGCCTCAACTCCATTCTTGGGCAGAAAAATACACAGATTCACTACTCTCTGGGAAAAGCAGTTCCTCCTCATCTCCATCCTAAATCAATTTCCCCTATCTAGTCCGAGGTGCTGGAATAAATACAGAAACTCAAAGTTCTACTGCATGGAAACAAGCTCTTCAGCCGAACTTGTCCTTTGGGACCAATCTAGCCCCAATTGGTTGCATTAGGTTAATAATCCTCTAAACCTATCAAAATGTCTTTTAAATGTTGCATTGGTACCCTTATCTACCACCATTCCAAAAATACACCATCCACTATGTGCAAATGGTGCCCTCAGGTCCCTTTTAATTGTTTCCTTCTCACATTAAACAAATTTCCTCTAGCTGTTTTTATTGCCCTACCCTGGGAAAAGAGACTATTTATTTTATCCATCCACCCCATGATTTTATAAACCTCTGTAAAATCTCCCTCAACAAGTTCATACACTCGAGAGAAAAAAATTCCAGCCAATCTAACCTCTCCCTTATAATTCAAACCCTCCATTCTAATCATATTCTGGTAAATCTTTTCTGCATCCTTTCCAGCTTAATGTTATCTCTCCTATAACTGGCAAATCAAACAGCACACAACATTCCATGTGGTCTCTCAATACATATATATATATACAGTTGCAACATGGTGTCTGCACTTCTGTACTCGATGCCCCGACCGATGACGGCAAAAATGCTAAATCCTTTCTTCACCACCTTGTCTGCCTTCTATTTCTTTGCTGAGCAAAATTACCCAAACTTCACCTCCAATATCTGGTGAAGAGATCGATCAGCAGTCATGTTTTTCAAAGTCTGATTAGCTCCCTCTTTCCAATAAACACTGCCATGTTGCTGTGAAAGAAACAAGAGATTATTGTCAGCATTCACCAAAAAGATACATTCAATTTCTTTCTTCTCTCCCCAGCTAAAGAAATTATCATCACTTACTTGGCCAGAACCAGACAAAGATTTTAATTTGGAAAAATCGAGATTTGCAGCCTTCATCCTCTCCAAGAGTAAATCCAATGCCTGAAAATACAAGTTTATACTCAGCAAGATGGTAAGTAACTAATCTGTACTTAATCCTTTAAGATCGGTTTCATCAAAACAGTATTAATAGAATTCCAGTAGTTTGTGTTACTTCAGTTGTTGATCTTCCAGCCACAAGTAATCAAGGAGAAAGAAGGAAGTTGAATTCATTCAGAGCTATTTTCTCAAACCCAGTCTTCTTCAAATTGTCATTTTACTGAATCAGGTGCAAACATTCTGGAAACTTCTGCCATCCCTCTATTAGAGGGATGGTATTGTAGAGTTCTACAGCACAGAAACTGCTCCTTCGCCCAACCTGTCCATGCTGACCAAGTTAATCCAATTTGGCCCCTATCCCTCCAAACCAGTGGTTTTCAAAATGTTTCTTTCCACTCACATATCACCTGAAGTAATCTCTATGCCATTGATGCTCTATAATTAGCAAGGGATTACTTCAGATGGTATGTGAATGGAGAGAAAAAATTTGAAAACCACTGTTTTAATCATACCTAATTGACTCATTATGTGCACGGTTTCATAACTCCAAAGGAAATAAGCCAATTACAATTTTTCTCAAGTGAAATATTTCAGAAATAATTGGGTCTGGAGCAGAGAATTCTCAACCTTCTTTCCCCACTCACATACCATCTGACATAATCTCTTACTCATCGCAGAGCAACGATGGCACACGGATTATGTCAGGTGGTGAGTGGAAAGAAAAAGTTTGAAAACCACTGTTCTAAACTATGCACTTATCCAAACAATCATTCACTATTGCAAAGGGAAAAGAGGACAAAAAAAAAAGATATTTTTTGCTACAACCGTTAAAATGTTGGCAGGAATATTGCATACAATTCCGAATTCTTATACTTGGTTTGGATTCAAAGGAGGATCTCTGAGTTCCCTACTGGGATGAAGGGATGGTCACATTAGGAATGACTGAGCAGCTTAGGTCTTTACTCATTGGCATTTGGCAGAGTGAGAAGTCATCTTCATGAAACAAATAAGACTGAGGGGGCTTGGCTGAGGGGCTTAGGATTTAATTTTTTTTTAAATGTAGATGCAAGGAATCAAAAGTTGAAATACTCAGCACATCAGGAAGCATCTGTGGCAAGAGGAACCACATTAACATTTTAGGTGACTAACTCACGATTTCTACTTTTTCCCCCTCTGTGATCATTTAACCTGAATGGATAAACAGAAGTCTTGTTAAGAGTGAAACACAAAAGATCAGGAAGAGCATGAGGGGCTGAGTGCCTCTTTCTCTAAAGAGGAGAATGCATGGACCCTGAGCTCTCGGCAGGCTGGCAAATCACCAGGGGAGGATGGTTTCCCCATTGAATTTTATCAAAGATCTTTTAATGCTCTTTATGAAGGTGATGAACCAGGTAGCAGAGACACATACCCTCCAGAAGTCTTTCTCAACAGCAATCACAATGGCAATTCCCAAAAAAAAACAGGGACCCATTGAATCCTGCCTCATACAGACCCATCTCGTTATTGAACAGAGATTATAAAATCATTGCAAAACCACTGGTCAATAGGGTGGCAGAATTAACGAATCCAGATCAAACCGGATTTGTAGAAAGAAGACAATCAGCAAATAACATAGCTAGATTTCTTAATATGGTATATCTGGCACAGTCAGGGGTGGATCTGGCTTCGACAGATTGGAGTGGGACTTTTTGATCAAGGTTCTGAGAAATTTGGATTAGGTCAAACATTTATTAATTGGGTGAGGACACTTTACTGTAAAATTTAAATTATTACAAATGGACAGATGTCTTCAGTGTTCCTATTCAGCAGGTCCAGTAGGCAGTGTTGTCCATTGTCGCCAGCACTGTTCATACTGGCAATTGAGCCACTAGTGGAAACCATTCAGCAGGATACAGATATAAAGGGGTTCAGGATGGGCCAGGTGGAACACAAAATCAATCTTTTTGCTGATGATGTGTTAGTGTATTTGACAGACCTCGGGAGTCGTTAGCTAGGCTGAAGACTACACTGGGGAATTATAGGATGGTAATGAGGTATAAGGTAAATTGGGACAAAAGTGAAATTTGACGAACGGGGATTTTAGACTATCAACAGAGAAGTCAATTTAAATAGCCGCAAGAACTTATTAAATATCTGGGGATAAAAATAGACAAAGACTTGCACAACTTATCCAAACTCAATGATCTCCCTTTGCTCCAGAAGATTGAGGGGGACTCTGCCCATTTTGTTGCCCCAGGACTTTTTTTTTTAAGATGCTCAACGAATGTGTCAGAAGGTTCCTGTGGAATGGTAAAATGGCTAGAACCTCCATGGAAAAGTTGATGTGGGACTAAAATTTGAGGGGTTTAAAATTATCTGATTTCAAAAAATACTACTGGGCACTCCAACTAATATTTGTGGGCCCTCTTTGAGGGAGCGCCCCGCGCCCCGCGCCCCCCCCCCCCTATTCCTAGACAAAAACTGGACGACATGTGGAGGTGAAATGATAGCAGGAGAGTTTATTTAAAAATGGGACACTAAATTAATTTCAAAGAAAACAATAAATCAATGTATTGGTTTGAAGGTGGGTTGACACAAAAATGCCTTTGACCCAGAATACCCTTGACTCTGGGTAATAAAATCCTGGACAACTGATGCCAGAAAGGGATCAGGTGTATCGAGGACTGTTACAAGCAAAGGCAGCTCACGTCATTTGAGCAGTTGAGGAACAAATACAATTTGTCTAAAAGAACATTCTTCAGCTATCTGCAAATAAGATCTTTCTTAAGGGAAAAATTAGGACCGTCTATGACCCAATCTAGATGTAGTAACGTGGAGATTCTATTTCGACTAAGGAATATGTGTATATTTATCTCCAAGATGTATTACTTATTCCAAAGTGAGGGACCGAAGTCAGGTTTACACAGGTCAAGGGAGAGAAGGGCACAACAATCAATGAAGAGTGGTAATAAGACCTGTATCTGGACAGTGTGACTGGAGTCATCAACGCCCAGATATAGGGTTGTGCAATACAATTTCTTGCACCAGTTGTAACTGACCCTACAAAAATTACACAAATCATAGCTTGAAATTTCAGAAATGTGCTTTAGGTGTGGAGGATGGAACTTTTGTCCACTCCACCTGGCTATGTACAAGATCTTTCTGGGAAGAGCTGGAGGACGTTTTTTTTTTAAATATTTTATTGATAAATTTTAAATTTCAAAAATTATTCAAAAAAATTATACATGTGATATATATAAACACCCCCCCCCCCCTTCCCCTTCCCTAAAGAAGAAAAAAAGAGACATAAGAGAGAAGGACCGGAGAATGCCAAGGAAATAAAGTGTTTATAACATTAAAACTAATATTGGAGATTACCAAGAAGTGAGGTTTTTAGAAAGTTTATCAAACATATAAACCCACATTTTGTAAATATGGGTGCCATATTTTCCAAAACGAGTGATAATTATTTTGTAAACTATATGTAATCTTCTTTAATGATATAAAGCTACGAAGTTCTGCATGCCATCTTTCCATACCTAAATCTATATCTGATTTCCATGATGTTGCTATGCATTTCCTAGAAACTACTAAAGCAATTTGTACAAATTCAATTTGATACATAGTTAATTTTAATTTAGGTGTTATAACCTAAATATTGCTCAATAAAAATAACATCAGATCCTGTGGGAACTTGACCCCCGTAATCAGTTCCAAAAAAAAAAAAAATCACCGACTTCCAACCATAAATGTCTGACTTTAGGACATTGCCAAAAAGAATGCAAAAAAGTTCCAATCTCACATCCATACCTAAAATATAAATCTGACATAGCAGGATTTAATCTATTTATTTTCTGTGGAGTCAAATATAATTGATGTAAAAATTATATTGAACTAACCTATATCTTTTATATAACCATATAACCACTTACAGCACAGAACAGGCCAGTTCGGCCCTACTAGTCCATGCCGTAACAAATCCCCACCCTCCTAGTCCCACTGACCAGCAGCCGGTCCATACCCCTCCAGTCCTCTCCTTTCCATGTAACTATCCAGTCCATCCTTAAATGTAACCAATGATCCCGCCTCAACCACGTCTGCCAGAAGCTCATTCCATATCCCTACCACACTTTGCGTAAAGAAATTTCCCCTCATGTTCCCCTTATAATTTTCCCCTTTCAGTCTTAAACCATGCCCTCTAGTTTGCATCTCCCCCACTCTTAATTGAAAAAGCCTATCCACATTTACTCTTTCTGTCCCTTTTAAAATCTTAAACATCTCTATCAAGTCCCCCCTCAATCTTCTACGCTACATTTATAATTTTTGTCATATCATTCTTAAATAGTTCAATCCAGTCTTTCTGGATTGTGTATTTAAATCCACTTCCCATCTTAATTTCAATTTATGCACCTCTATTTTGGGAGCTTTCCTTTGAAGTAAATTATACATTATAGAAATGAATTTATTTACATTACTGTTTTGAATCAGTGATTCCAATTCATTTTGTCTTGGCAAAGTCAAACTTGGACCTATTTCATGAGACAAAAAAGCTTCAACTTGATAATTACAAAATAAAGTATTGTTAGGTACATTATATTTATTCTTCACTCGTTCAAACATTATAAATTTCCCATTCTAGAAACAATCCTCAATCGTCTTAATACCCATCTGCATCTAAATCTTCAAAAAATGATTATCCATTAAAAATGGAATAGGTATTTTGACAGATGGACTATTTTTGAGATATGAAAGCTTTCATATGTATTTCATTGTCAATATTATTCCACAATTCAATCAGATTTTTCAAAATAGGTGTTTCCCTATTTCCTACTAACAATTTAGAATTCCATTTATAGATAAAATTCTGTAAATATATTTCTCCTATCTTACTATTTTATCTAAACAGTGCATTAATACATCTCAATTGAGTAGCTTTATAATCATTCTTAAATTGAGAAGTTATAAGCCCCTCAATTCAAACTTCCAAGTCAGTTTTTCCAAAGAATCCCTTCCTTCCTCAAATTTTTTTTGAGGAATTGAGAAAAGGATCAACTGAAAAAGATATTGATTTCTAGGAAATATATTCATTTTAACACAATTTACTCTACCTACTAAAATAATAGGTAGAGTGTTCCACCTTTTCAAATCTTCAACACTTTTATCAAGGCAAACAATTTAATTTGTATAAATTTCTTAAACCATTACCTAAATATTTAATACCTGCGTCTGGCAACCTAAATTTAGTAACCAATTTACAATTAGTATAATCACCCCTAACTAAAGGCATAATTTCACTTTTCTGCCAATTAATTTTATAACAAGAAATTTCTCTATATTCTTCTAACCTTACTGGAACAAAGAATTTATAGGATCAGTCAAATAAACCAAAACATCATCAGCAAATAAATTAATTTTATATTCCTCCTGATTAACCTTTATACCTTTAATCTTAGGATCTTGTTGAATAAGTTCCACCAAAGGTTCTATTGCTAAAATTAACAAAGCTGGTGATAGAGGACAACCTTGATCACTTGATCGAGTTAATGAAAACGAAGTAGATAGTTGTCCATTAGTAACCACCTTTACACAAGGATTTTTATAAAGGGCTTTAACCCAATTTATAAATATCAAGCAAAAGCCAAACTTCTCTAACATTTTAAACAAAAAATCCCTTTTTAATCAATCAAAAGCCATTTCTGCATCCAAAGTTACTGCCACACTTAAATCACCTATTTTTTGTATTAAATGAATTAAACTAATTAACCCTGCAACATTATCAGCAGATTATTCTGTTTGGTCCATATGAATTAAATTAGGTAAATATTTAACTAGTCTATTTGCTAAAATTTTTGCAACAGTTTTAAAATCCACATTTAATAATAATATCAGATGGATAAGACGTCGGATTTAACGGGTTCTTATCCTTCTTTGGTATAACTGTAATTATCGCAATTGAAAAAGATTCCAGTAAAGAATGAGATTCAGCCACTTGCTTTAACATCTCCATAAAAGGAGCTATTAAAAGATCCTTAAACTTCTTACAAAATTCAGGCGGAAAACCATCCTCTCCCATTTTGCAATGAACTAAGTGCTTCATTATTTTCTCTTGGAGTATCTAAATCTCTTTGATCTTGATGTTTCAAACTAGATAGTTATCTGAGATTTTTTTAATTCTTAATTTTAACTTCATTTCTAGTAGACTCCGATTTATACAAATTAGAATTTAAAAATTAAATGAATCATCAATTTCTTTGTGTTTATAAGTAATTGTCTTTGAGCTTTTCCTAACAGCATTAATTATTCTAGAAGTTTATTCTGTTTTTAACTGCCAAGCTAAAACCTTATGGGCCCTCTCACCCAATTCATAATATATTTGTTTAGTTGTCTCGATTAATTTTTCCTTTCTACAAGTCTGAATTTTATTATAGTAAAGTTTTTATTTATTTATTAATTTCTTTCTTTTCTCATCTGAAGCCTCCCTTCTCCAAATCCTCTATTTCCATTTCTAATTGATCAATCTCTTTCATATAGTCTTTTTTTAATTTTAGCCATAGAATTTATTATCATTCTTCTCAAATATGCCTTTAATGTATCCCAAACAATATATTTATTAACTGAATTAGAATTTATTTCTAAAAATTCCTTAATTTGCTTTCTTATAAAATCACAAAAATCCCACCCCCCCCCCCCCCCACCCTTTAACAATGTAGAAATGAGTCTCCACCTATAAACCAATTGCTCCTTTTCTGGATGCAAACATGTCATTAAAAGTGGTGAATGACCATGCAAAATTATAGTCTTATAATCCACTTTCATAACTCTTCCTTGAAATTGTGCCAACATTAAAAATAAGTCTATGCTAGAATAAGAAAATGTCCATGTGAATAAAAAGAATAGTCCCTTTCTTTTGGATTTAATCTTCACAAAAAAATCTATCATGTTCAACTCTTTCATTACATTTAAGGTTACTTTTGCTGCTCGAATAACTGATCTTATCGATTTCTCCAAAACTGGATCAAGACAATAATTAAAATCCCCTCCCATCAATATTTTTTCCACACACTTCAAACAAAAACAAAAGTATCTCTAAGAAATCTTTCATCATCTATATTTGGTGCATAAATACTCATCAATCTCCACATTTCAGAATAAATTTGACAGTGAAGCAAGATAAATCTTCCCACAGGATCAATAACCACTCTCTGGATTTTCACAGGTAACGCTTTCTTAAACAAAATCACCACATCTCTTCCTTTAGAATTAAAGGTTGAGGCTACCACTTGTCCTACCCAATTTCTTTTCAATTTCTGGTGTTCCTTCTTTGTTAAATGTGTTTCCTGTAGAAAAGCAATATCAACTTTCACTTTCTTCAAATAAGCTAATACTCTCTTTTAATCTTATTATTAAGCCCATTTATATTAAAACTTACAAAATTTAATACCTTTAACCTACTTCCCAAAAATTCAAAACTCCCCTTTGCCTCTCCTCTTGGACCTCCCACATCCTAAAATTATCAACCACACTTGACATCTCCGTCCATAGAAAGCTTTAAAGAAAAAAATCCCCCATCAAAAAAGTACTGTCAAATAAAAAGACAAGCTCTACCTCCCTCTATTGTGCAGGAAGTGGCCCTTGCCACTTGGTGGCACATAATAGATAAGAAAGGAAAAGGAAAACTCTGCCCTCCCCAAGGGAGAATAGTCATTATATAAATTTCAGAAATAAATAGTTCATCTTTAGGTATAGACAGCTGCTTCAAGATCTCGATTGACTTGTTCTTCATCAAGGTCATCTATTTCTTGTTATGTCAACTCTTTCTCTCCAGGTTGCAACTTCTCAACTTGATGAATATCTGCAGTTTGCATGTCAACTTGTTGATCCCTTTTGTTCTTGGAGGAGAATTAGCAAAATCCAAAGCTTCCGTATCATTTACAAAAAATTTTGCCTGGTTATCTTCCAAAAGCACTAAATGTAGCAGGGTGACAAAAAGAAAACTTGTATCCTTTCTTCCACAATATTGATTTAGCCGGGTTAAATTCCTTTCTTCTTTTCACAATCAGCACTCAAATTTGCATTAAAAAAAAGTGTTTTAATCGGCCACTATCAATAGACTTTGGAATTGATGAGCCTTTTGAATAGCTCCTCTTAAAATTGTTTCTTTATACTGATAATGCAGACATCTAATCAGAACCGAACATGGTGCCTGTCCAGGTAACAGCTTCTTCCTATTAGCCCTATGTGCTCTGTCCAGTTCAATTCTGTTCAGAAAATGTTCAGGTCCTAAATCTTCTGGAATCTATTTTTTGAAAAAAATTGTACAAGGACCTTCAAAATCTATCAACCCAACAATTTTCACATTATTTCTTCAACTGTCATTTTCTAACATGTCAATACTTCGTAAAAGTTCTTTCTTCTCGACACTCCAGGTCATAACTGAATCTTCCAACTTATTAACCTCATCTTTACACTGGTCCACTTCATCATGATATACCTACGATTTCCCTTCAACTTTCTGAACTTGTGTTTTTACTTTATCAGAGCTTTTCATTTCTTCCTTAATAATCTTCATCTCTCCTTTAATACATTCAAATTGAGTATTAACATCACCCCTTACAGACACAATATTGCAAATCCATCTGCTCACTCATAGCTCGTAATTGATTCCTCAATTGCCTGTCCATACCCAGTCCCCATGCATCAGGTGTCTTCACCTGCATAGTTTTCAATTCTTTAATATTGGGCCTATTGATATTCATCTTCATCCTCCTCTACTTCATTCTCTTGATCTTCTTATCTATGTCACTTAACACTGGAAAAAAATAACTTCTGATTCTGCCTCCAATTCCAAGAGAGGCAGATCTTGTACAATAACACTACTGGCAGCTGGTTTCCCAGTCTCCCATTGCATTACTGTTTGGTCCGTTCTACGCACGTGTGAACTTCCACCCATGCTCGCTTGTTCTTCTAGTCTCTGTAGTTCGATCATCTTCTTCTGGACACCAGTGCCATCTTCTTCTGTTCCCTGGAGAAGTGGCACCTGCATCATCTGGACTCGTCACGCTGTCTTCGGTCGTGGAAGAAGATGAACTTCAGTCTGAGGCACCGACGTCAAAGTAGACCTGACTTTTTCAAGTCTTTTGACTTCTTTCATCACTATTCTTCTGGTTGTCTGAGGCTTCCTTTTCCTTGCAGCCATACTTAAAACTATTCAGGCAGGTTCTGAACTCTGTTTTGATTATTTAAAATGTTTTAAAACTTTTTCAAGTCAGTTATTAATTAATTCTCCAAGGGAAGGGGTATTCCCACATCCTTCGTTTATTTTCCACAGGATCCATACGTGTACCTTCTGGGATACATTGGGGGCTTTGAGTTTTAGAATGTCTAAATACCAAATTTTGTTCATGAAGGACACGTTGGTGGTAGCCAGGAACTGTATAGCAGTTTCGTGGAAACCCAACTTCCAATTAAATGCCACACGATGGAATGTGGAAATGCAAAATTGCATTCCCCTGGAGAAAATCACATACAATCTAAGGAAGAAACATAACACGTTCATTAAGGTGTGGTGACCTTACTTGAAATATATTGGCACTCAAATTGATTAGTTCCCCCCCCCCCTTGAAATAGGAGTACTGTAGCAATCCATCCCAAAAGGGAAATGAATGTGATCAAGGAAGTGGGACATGACGCAGGTTGTTTTTTTCAGTTTCGTTTTGAGTTTTTAAAATTTCTTTTTAATTTAAATTATTATCATTTAAGTCATTTTTAATTTCTTATCCTTTGTTACTTAGCCTTTCTGATTGTTTTTTTTCCTGAGGTTTCTGTAAGGAATTTTGACCCCAATGGAATTTGTATCAATGTAATTTAATTTACTGTTTTTTCAGTTGTACAAGGGTGCGGGGCAGAGTGTGGGGGGGGGGGGGGGGGCAATACAGACTCTATATGAAATGTTAAAAAAAAATTATATTGTTTGTTTGAATTTTACGAGTCTATGAAAATCAAAATAAAATATTCAAAAAAAGAGTGAAACACAAAGTCTGCAGACATTGTGATCGTAGTAAAAATGCACAGAAATGCTGCCCTTCAAGGAATAAGCGAAAAAACAGGTGGTGTCCAGATAAAGACTGGAGAGAGAAAGGGGGAGGAGTTCAGCCCAAAAGCCAAAAGGTGTTAATTCAATATGCTGAGGAAAGATAAGAATTGATTTTAGCTGTGCAAAAGGAGAGAGGGAAAAGGGAAGAGAGAAAGAGATAGAGATTGAGCAAAGGCAACAGGGGGATGAAGAAAGGATGGGGGGGGGTTAAACAGAAATCAGAAGTCAATTTTAATGTCATCCATTTGGAGGGTTCCCACACAGAAGATTTGCAGGTGGTGCACATCAAGAGACATGTCAGCAAGGGAACAGGACAGGGAATTGAAATGGATGGTCACTTGAGAATCACACTATTATGGTGGACAGAGCTGAGGTGCTCAACAAAACAATCTCCCACTCTCCCCAACCCAAGGAAATCCAAACAGAAGATAATCCACATCACAAAGCTGGATGATAGATGTTTTATCTGGGCAAGTATCTGGCCAATGGGGACATCAAAGAAATTGGTTATTGTGTATTAAAGTACCCAAGAACGGAGAAATTTCTCAGCATCTCTGTATAACTCAACATGGCAACAAATCACTTCAGGCAAATTTTTACTTTCAAATTGACAAGAAACTAATACTCTCATTGTTTTTATGTGAAAACACACAAACATATCCAAAACCATGGCAGCTGAATTTGGTTATATTCTTCAGGTGCAAGTCACTAATCCATAATTCATACCTTTACCCACAACAGGACTGGTGTTGTAATGGTTAACTTGTCACTCTGAACCTGGACACCATTCTGGGTCCTGGAAATAAAGAAGAGTCAGTATCAAAGAATAGCACGGAAACAGGCCCTTTGGCCCAACTTGTTCATGTCGGCTGAGATACTATCTATTCCATTTTCCTGTATTTAGTCCATTTTCTTTTATTCCTTTCCTATTCGTTTACCTGTCCAAGTGCTATATAAACAGCGTTTGTCTCTACCACCTCCTCCAACAACCTGTTCCACACCCACCACCAATTTGTAAACAACTACAAGGTCAGCCTTCTTTTGTGCTCCAGTGCGAACATTCCCAGCCTGTGCAATCTCTCCTGGGAACTAATCCTGTTCATTCCAGGCAACATGCTAGTGAATCCCTCTTGTGCATACTTTCCTGCACTGCCTTATCCTTTCCATAACCAGAAATGCACACAATATTCCAAGGGTGGCCTTACCAAAGTCATGCATAGCTAGCTGCAACACAATGTCCCAACAGCTATCAGGCTCTTGAACCTCCCAATACTACTACAACACCATAGCCACAAAAAGATATGTTTACACTACTGGAATTTCATTTTTTTTTTACACTAACTGCAACTGTGAATATTTATCCAACCTTTTAGATTCATTATCTCTTTTTCTGTTTTGTCGTATGGAGGGGATCGTAGTCGGTAAATGCTATTGCAGTCGGCATATCTTACATACTGTACCTGTTTGGAGCAAGAAAGAATTTTGGTACATCTGTACAGGGTACTTGTATATATGACAATAAATTTTCATCACCAAACTCTAATACTTTGAGCTACAAAGGCAAACAAGTCAAACATCTTTTTCACTATCCTATCCTTACATGTTGGTATGTTCACAGATGTATGAAGCATTAATGCTCCCAAGGCCTGGAAATCATGTACTTTGCATCCTGTTGAAAACAATTCTGTCCAAAGTGAACATCCTATGCTCAAAGGTGACAAAGTAATCTCTACATATGCATTAAATATTCTAATCAACTTTCCCAGTCACAAAGAGTGCCCCAGTGAAATGAATTAATTGAACATGCCCTATAAATTATTTGAAGACACAAATCTAAGTACATCCTGGTTACCCCTAATTCTAACAATGAACAGCTAATAAACTAAAATTCATTTGCACAGATTTTAGGGTACGAATCTGTAACTTCCTACACCTGGTTTAAAACATTTCTTCAAAGATTGCAAATCTCATGAGTACCAGTTGATAAAGAAGTATTGTCAAGCTATCAAGTGTAACATCTCTCAGCTTCAATATCAGTCGTAATTACTGGGTGAAGTTATCATTGCTTCCAACACCTAGGAACGTGGCTGAAGATAACCATCAGATAACTTAAAGACACGAGTTCACAAAAAGGAATATTTTCTAATCGGTGAGATATTGAAAGGGTAATGGTGTTCAATGCAAGTAGAGATGGCTTGCTCCAAATATATTGAACCCTTTCGAAACCACACCTGGAATATTACATAAAAAGTCTGTTCTAAATATATTGAACAATATACAAGCAATAAAAAGAAAGCAACGAAGGCCCACAGGATTAATTTTATGAGCAATCAAACAGATTAAACTCTCAAGTTTGGATTAAATAAAAGAGATGGTCTCATCGAAACATATACAATTCTCAAGGGGTTTAGCAGGGAGTTGCTGAATCAATTTCCATGGCTGGAATATCTAAACAGTCTCAAAATAAATGTAAATTTCTTAGGTAAAGTTTAAAATCACAAAACAGAGTGAAACTGGTTCTCTGTAAACACCATAAAATTCAAAGTTCAAATTTATTGTCAGCGTACATGCATCATACTGAGATGCTTTTGCCTGCAGGCCAGACAGAATTTCTATTCATCAGTAGTGAAAAAAAACTGTACTCAATAAAAGATACTGTACCTACACAAAAGAGAGAAATGTAAACAACCTCACTGGGCAATGCATAAAATAAGTATTCAAAAATAAATAGTATGCATTAAATTACCCCAGTGCAGAAGGACATCATAAATTTTAAAAAGTAAGATAATAAATACTTGCAGTTACAGTTAGTGTAAAAAAAAATCAGTAAATAGTGCAATCATGCAGACAGGTCTTTTAGTGGTCGCAGAGTACATTATGTTTTGGGTAGTAAGGGGAGGTTAAAAAGTCTGGTAGACGTTGGTTTAAAAAAAAATGACTGAGACTGGGAAAAGATGGTAATAAAAGGGAACTAACTGTGGTTGACAAATAGGTGAGGCAGCAGCTGGTCAGGAGGAAGAAGGAAGCATGCATTAGATTTAGGAAGCAGGAAACAAGAAGGGCTCATGAGAATTGTATGGTAGCCAGGAAGGAACATCAGAGAGCTTCAAGAGGGCATGAGAAGTCCTTGGCATGTAGGATTAAGGAGAACCCCAAGGCATTCTTCTTTGAACAAGAGGATGATGAGAATAAAAGTGGGGCCTCTTAAGGGGGGGGGGGGTGGGGGAAATCATACACTGGGTTCCGGCTCCTGGTCATGCCCAAACTCTGCGCCCCAGTCTTCCTGGGCTGAGACTTCCAGTGCCAACTGCAGAGCATCATCCTCGCCTTCGGTGGGCCCCTAGCCCCACTCACTCTCCAGAGCACGCCTTCCAACCAGCCCCGGCCAACCTGCGGCCTCTCCATCCTGCGCATCACCCCTCCCGCCCTCTTCTCACACCTCACGCCAGACTGCAAGGTGATAGCCACCAGAAGTAGGCACTATTGCACAGCAGACAGAGATTTCATCAGGGTGGAGGTGCAGTGGCTTCTGGCAAAAGGTATCATCGAGCCGAGTAACAGCCCTTGGAGAGCCCAAGTCCTAGTGGTCAAAGGGGGAAGCAAGCAGAGGATGGTCATGGACTACAGCCAGACCATCAACCGGTACACTCAGCTGGATGCCTACCCCCTACCAACATGGTCAACGAGATAGCCCGTTACTGGGTCTTCTCCAAAATTGACCTGAAGTCGGCCTATCACCAACTCCCCATCCACCCACAGGACAAGCCTTGTATCGCCTTCGAGGCAGACGGGCACCTGTACCAATTCAGCCGGGTTCCATTTGGGGTTACAAATGGAGTCTCAATCTTCCAAAAGGAGATGGATCGAATGGAAGACCAGCACAAACTAAGGGCATCTTTCCCGTACCTGGATAATGTCACCATCTGCTACCACGACCAGCAGGACCACGATGCCAACCTGGAGAAATTTATTCGGATGGCCGAGGAGCTGAACCTAACATACAACAGAGAAATGCATGTTCACCACCACCCGCCTCGCCATCCTGGGGTACATCGTGACACATGATGTCATCGGACCAGATCCAGAATGGATGCGCCCATTAATGGAGCTGCCCCTCCCCACCAGGCTCAAAGTCCTCCGCAGGTGCCTTGGCTTGTTATCTTATTACTCCTAGTGGGTTCCCTGCTTCTTGGACAAGGTCCGCCCACTGGCCCAGGCCACCACATTTCCCCTCCCATCCGAGGCACAGGCAGCCTTCACGCGCATCAAGCAGGACATCGCAGATGCCACGATGAATGCTGTGGACGAGGACTCCCCCTTCCAGATGGAGAGCAATGCCTCCAATGTAGCCCTTGCCGCTACTCTCAACCAAGGGGGGGCGCTCGGTCTCCATCTTTTCCAGGACCCTCCACGGCTTCAAGCTAGGGCACTCTGCCATTGAAAAGGAGGCGATTGTGGAAGCAGTCCGTCACTGGCGCCACTACCTGGCCTGCAGGAGGTTCACCTTCCTCACCAACCAGCAGGCAGTGGCGTTCATGTTCAACACCACACACAGGGGCAAGATCAAGAACAACAAGACCATGTGCTGGAGAGTCGAGCTGGCAACGTACAGCTACGACATCCAGTATCATCCTGGGAAGTTTAACGACTCCCCGACGCCCGCTCCCGGACCTGTGCGTCGCTCCACGATGACCAGCTTCAAACACTGCACGAGTCGCTCTGCCACCCGGGTGTCACCCGCTTATACCGAAACCTCCCATACACTGTCAGGGATGTCAGGACCGTGACCGAGATGTGCCAGGTCTGTGCGGAATGCAAACCTCGTTTCTTCCAACCACCCCAGGCTCATGTCACGAAGGCCACTCGGCATGGATTTCAAGGGGTCCCTGCTTTTCACGAAAAGCAACATCTATTTCCTCAAGGCCAGAGACGAACACTCCCGCTTCCCCTTTGCCATCCCTTGCCCTGACACCTCCATGGCCACCGTCAACAGGGCACTGACACGGATCTTCACCATGTTTGGCTAATCTGTATTTATCCACAGCGACCGGGGGTCTAGCTTCAAGAGGAACTACGCCAGTACCTGACAGCAAGGGACATCGCAATTAGTCACACGACTAGTTACCACCCGAGAGGTAATGGGCAAGTGGAACGTGAGAATGGGGTAATCTGGAAGGCTGTTCTTTTGGCTCTTAAGTCAAAAGGGTGGTCCATAGAGTACTGGCAGGACGCTCTTCCAGAGGCGCTCTATGCCATTTGGTCGCTGCTGTGCACGGCTACCAATGTGATTTCACATGAACGCCTGTTTTCGTTCCCCAGGAGATCGGTGACAGGAATGTCCCTCCCGGCATGGCTCGCGTCCCCAGGACTGGTGCTTCTGCGTAGACACATGCGTGCCCACAAGGCCGAACCCCTAGTCGAGCAGGTATTCCTCCTACATGCGAAACACAACTATGCCTACGTTAGGTTTGGCAGTGGCAGGGAGGACACCGTCTCAACCAGGGACCTGGCACCGGCGGGAGCACCCACCACAACACAGTATCCTCCAGCCCAGGAACCCGCCAGCCTGACACATACCCCTGACCCCGAACAGCTATGGGGCACTCAAGACTTCTTTGTGTACCAAGGACTTGCTACAACCATGGGGGACAATCCCGCCCCCCACTGCACATCCGATGCGATAAACACGACTCGACCCTGGCCACCTCACTGTGCTGCACCATGCCAGCCGCTCCGGTCCCTTCCTAAGTTTTATATAGCTATAACATAACCTCATTAGGTTTATACTCAATGCCCCAGTCAATGAAGGCAAGGATACCATATGCCTTCTTTGCCCCCCTATCTACTTGGGTGGACATTTTCAATGAACTGGACCCACAGATCCCTCTGCACTTCAATACTTTCAAGAGCCTTCCCATTAACTCTCTACATTCCCTAACAGTTGCCCTCCTAAGATACAATAAATCAGTTTGTATTAAATTTCATCTGCTATTTCACTGTCCATATCTGCAACTATTCTATATCCTGTTGTATTATTTGATAACCCTCTATACTGTCCTAAACTCCACCAACCTTTGTATCACCTGCAAATTTACTAAACTACCCACCCATTTTTTTCATCCAAGTGATATATTTTTCACAAACAACAGGAGTCCCAACACCAATCCCTGTGGAATGCCACATCTAGTGCAGAAGCTGTCACACAGGAGAAGAATGGGTAAAAATTAAGAGACTTGAGCCATTTAAAACAGAATTTACTTAACTGAAAGCAAATGTAAGTCAGCAAGTAGATGGATAATGAACAAACAGAATGGTGCAAATTTGGAAACAGACAGCGAGATTCTGGAAGATCTTAAACATATGGAGAGTGGAAGTCAAGAAGCCATGAAGCAATGTAATGAGTTAAGGTTCAAGATTCAATATTATTTTGTCATGTATTAAAACATAGTGATAATACATGAAATTGCCTTTAGTTTACTGTAAGGCAGATTCGCTCTCAGCAGAAATTGCCCAGCACAATTACAGCCAGAGAAAAAAGCAAAGAGCCCCCCATCTCCAAGTCAATGGCTTCATCTCCAGAGTTCCGCAGTGTCTGCAGCCAAACTGCTTTCGGTCCAAACTATCAGCAACTCGAGTTCCAGATGCACTCCTCTGACATGATCAGGAAACCTCCAGCGTCCTCAGCACCCTCTCACATCCCAATTCAGATACTTGGTATCCCATATGCCAGTCTCAAGCCAGTCTCCCGCAGTCCACAGCTTGGTGCAAGTCCCTTGACTGCAGTTAGCAGCATCCTACATGGGTTCCTCGACTCAAGTCACCAGCAACTCTCTGCATGGGTGTTCTTCAGCCTCAGAGTCCCTCTCCAGTCTGCCACTGTGGTCTGCTGCCTTGGGTCATCTCCTCTGCTTATCCTTCTCAAACAGGGGTAGTCTCTCCATTTTCTTGTGCCCTGCGCAGGTTCTCTGCTTCCCCAGAGTCTGGCCACTGCCAATCATAGGCGCCGCCAGGTTTGGCCCAGACCCTGCAGTTGAAGGATTTTAAAATAAATCAGCGTCAGCTCCTTTAACAGGCCATTTAAAGCCTGTACAGAGCCAATGGCAAATGGACTGGGCAGCTGGACCCCACAGAGAAGCAATGTGATTTTGTCCCCACACTGCTGTTACAGCAACTCTGGCAGAGCCATCAATTTTTGGTAACAAACCCATGGAGGAGGATTTCAGTAAAAGACATTGGTGAGACCATACGCCCTTGGATTATTTTGCATGGTTCTGGTCACCCACCTCTCAATGTCAAGAAAGCTGAAACTCGAGATAGCCAGCTATTTTAAATCACGTTGCCATTCCCACACAGACACGTCTTCCCTCAACTTCATCAATTGCCAGGATAAGGCTAAACTTAAATCCGAGGAACAAGGCTGTGGTAAACCACTGTATATATGTTTGGATGTTCTGTATACATGTTTGGATGTGTTAGGACACGCCCCTTGCTGTCGGTGCCTGACGCTCCTCCCACTGACCCCTGAATAAAGGCAACTGTGCCACAATCCCCTCCTCAGTACAGGACAATCAACCAGCATGGACGGACATCCGTTCTGCTGTGAATAAAAGCCTATCAGTTTCTCTACAACATCTAACCTTTGAAGTTATTGATGGTGCATCAAAGGTATCATACTTTTTCCTGGAGACCTTTGACCCCAATCGCATAAACATTGATTTTCCAAATTATTCATTCCATTGTTTCCATCTCTCCTTTACCTGCTTCCAATTCTCTCAAACCTTTCCTTCCCCTCAACCCTCCCACCCATTCCACTTTCTTCTGTCCAGTGTCCGAAAGCACGGCCCCTCTCATCACCTCTCTTTCCCCCCCCCCACCCACTTAATGATTGCTATCTCCCTTCCCACTTAAGTCTCAATAGAGGATCTTGATCCAAAACATTAATTGACCATTTCTCTTTATGGATCCTGCCTGACTCATCAAGTCCCTCCAGCTCCTCTCTGTTCATTACAAGAAAGCTATAAGCAAGCTGGAAATTGTACAGAAAATATTCACAAGAATGATACTGGGACTGGAAGGAGAGGCTGATTAGGCTGCAAATTTTCAACTTGCCGCTGATAGAATAACCTTAAAATCATAGATGAATTTAATAGTCAGTCTGTTTCCTGGGGTAGAGACATCCAAAACTAGAGGGTATCTATTTAAGCTGAGAGGGGAAAGATTTAAAAGAGACTCAAGGGGCACATTATTCAGGGTAGTGTATACATGAATAAGCTGCCTGCTGTCAGAATAAGTGGTAAAAGCAGAAACTATAGCAATATTTAAAAGACAATTAGACAGGTATGTAGATAAGGAAAGGTTTAGAGGGATATGGAATGAACAGAGCCAAATAGGACAAGGTTGGGTAGACAACGTAGATGGAACATACAAGTTAGGGTGAAGGACCTGTTTCTGGGTTGTACAAGATGAGCTAAAATCAAACCTCATTAAATGCAACACCAAATTCGTAAACATTAATGTTGCCAAGAACAAGGATGGATTCAGTGGAGAGAATGTCAAGTTTGAAAACCAGGTTCTGAGCATACAGTAATCCATTTCATGGAAAACTATCACGGTTTCAAACTATTATTGGATTAAAATTTAGTTCCTAACAGAAATTGACCAATTTACTTTATGAATAGGTGCTCCTAGTTAATTATTGCAAATATTTTATATTCTCCATACACATCCCTCCATTTTACATTCTCCTACCCTTCCCAATGTATGAAGCAGAAGCTAATGGTCATAAAACTTCTTACCCAAACTCTGGCAAATCATCATCAAACTTCACGTTTGTCTCATGAATCACGTTGAGATTATCATCAATAACCATGCCTTTCACCTAGATAGAAGAAAATAGATTTGAATAAAGAAATGTGTTTCAATTTGAACCCAAACATTTGTGACAGGCATGTAGAATTGGGTCTTTTGGTCTAACGAGTCCGTAACCACCCATCTAAACTGATCAGAAGCTGCCCCATTACATTCTCACCATATTTCCAACTCTCCCCAGATCCCACCGCACTCCTATATATATTTGTGTTAATTTACAATGACCTAGTAATCTATCAGATCAGTGTAGAACTTGTCAAGGTTGTCATCCTTGGCGACTTCAACGCTCGCGTCAGCAAAGACTCAGAAACCTGGCCAGAATCCTGGGCAAGCATGGTGTCGGAAAGTGCAACGACAACGGGCGCCTCCTGTTGGAGCTCTGCGCAGAACAGCGGCTTGTCATTACAAACACCCTTTTTCAGCAGAGGGACAGCCTGAAGACTACCTGGATGCATCCCCGATCCAAACACTGGCACCTCCTGGACTACGTCCTGGAAAAGAAAGAGACAAACGAGATGTGCTCCACACCAGGGTCATGCCCAGCGCGGAATGCCACACTGACCACCGGCTGGTTCGCTGCAAGCTCAACCTTCACTTCAAGCCAAAGTCCTGGAACAGTATAGCCCCCAGAAAGAGGTTCAATGTTGGAAACTTGCAGTCAGACGAAGTGAGAGGAAACTTCCAGGCAAACCTCAAAGCAAAGCTCGAGGATGCAATCCGCCTCACAGACTCGTCCCCTGAAACCCTCTGGGGTCAGCTGAAGACCGCCATGCTGCAATCCACTGAAGAGGTACTGGGCTTCTCCTCCAGGAAAAACAAGAACTGGTTCGACGAAAACAACCAGGAAATCCAGGAGCTGCTGGCAAAGAAGCGGGCAGCCCACCAGGCTCACCTTGCAAAGTCGTCCTGGCCAGAGAAGAAACGAGCCTTCCGTCGTGCATGCAGCCATCTTCAGCGCAAACTCCAGGAGATCCAAAATGAGTGGTGGACTAGCCTCGCCAAACGAACCCAGCTCAGCGCGGACGTTGGCGACTTCAGGGGTTTTTACGAGGCTCTAAAGGCTGTGTACGGCCCCTCACCCCAAGCCCAAAGACCGCTGCACAGCTCAGACAGCAAAGTCCTCCTCAGCGACAAGATCTCCATCCTCAACCAATGGTCAGAACACTTCCAATCTCTTTTCAGTGCCAACTGCTCAGTCCAAGAATCTGCCCTGCTCCAGCTCCCTCAACAGCCCTTAAGGCTAGAGCTGAATTATGTCCTCACCTGGGAAGAGACATACAAGGCAATTGAACAACTGAAAAGTGGCAAAGCAGCAGGTATGGATGGAATCCCCCCCCAGAGGTCTGGAAGGCCGGCGGCAAAACTCTGCATGCCAAACTGCATGAGTTTTTCAAGCTCTGCTGGGACCAAGGAAAGCTGCCTCAGAACCTTCGTGATGCCATCATCACCCTGTACAAAAACAAAGGCGAGAAATCAGACTGCTCAAACTACAGGGGAATCACGCTGCTCTCCATTGCAAGCAAAATCTTCGCTAGGATTCTCCTAAATAATACCTAGTGTTGCCGAAAATGTTCTCCCAGAATCACAGTGCGGCTTTCGCACAAACAGAGGAACTACTGACGTGGTCTTTGCCCTCAGACAGCTCCAAGAAAAGTGCAGAGAACAAAACAAAGGACTCTATATCACCTTTGTTGACCTCACCAAAGCCTTCGACACCGTAAGTAGGAAAGGGTTTTGGCAAATACTAGAGCACCTCGGATGCCCCCCAAAGTTCCTCAACATGGTTATCCAACTGCACGAAAACTAACAAGGTCGGGTCAGATACAGCAATGAGCTCTCTGAACCTTTCTCCATAAACAATGGCGTGAAGCAAGGCTGCGTTCTCGCACCAACCCTCTTTTCAATCTTCTTCAGCATGATGCTGAAACAAGCCATGAAAGACCTCAACAATGAAGACGCTGTTTACATCCGGTACCGCACGGATGGCAGTCTCTTCAATCTGAGGCGCCTGCAAGCTCACACCAAGACACAAGAGCAACTTGTCCGTGAACTACTCTTTGCAGACGATGCCACTTTAGTTGCCCATTCAGAGCAAGCTCTCCAGCGCTTGGCGTCCTCTTTTGCGGAAACTGCCAAAATGTTTGGCCTGGAAGTCAGCCTGAAGAAAACTGAGGTCCTCCATCAGCCAGCTCCCCACCATGACTACCAGCCCCCCCACATCTCCATCGGACACACAAAACTCAAAACAGTCAACCAGTTTACCTATCTCGGCAGCACCATTTCATCTGATGCAAGGATCGACAAAGAGATAGACAACAGACTCGCCAAGGCAAATAGCGCCTTTGGAAGACTACACAAAAGTCAGGTAAAACAACCAACTGAAAAACCTCAAAGATTAGCGTATACAGAGCCATTGTCATGCCCACACTCCTGTTCGGCTCTGAATCATGGGTCCTTTACTGGCATCACCTACAGCTCCTAGAACGCTTCCACCAGCATTGTCTCCGCTCCATCCTCAACATTCATTGGAGTGACTTCATCTCCAACATCGAAGTACTCGAGATGGCAGAGGCCGACAGCATCGAATCCACGCTGCTGAAGATCAAACTGCGCTGGGTAGGTCACATCTCCAGAATGGAGGACCATCACCTTCCCAAGATCGTGTTATATGGCGAGCTCTCCACTGGCCACCGAGACAGAGGTGCACCAAAGAAGAGGTACAAGGACTGCCTAAAGAAATCTCTTGGTGCCTGCCACATTGACCACCACCAGTGGGCTGATCTCGCCTCAAACCGTGCATCTTGGCGCCTCACAGTTTGGCAGGCAGCAACCTCCTTTGAAGAAGACTGCAGAGCCCACCTCACTGACAAAAGACAAAGGAGGAAAAACCCAACACCCAACCAATTTTCCCTTGCAACCGCTGCAATCGTGTCTGCCTGTCCCGCATCGGACTTGTCAGCCACACACGAGCCTGCAGCTGATGTGGACTTTACCCCTCCATAAATCTTCGTCCGCGAAGCCAAGCCAAAGAGAAAAGAGTAATCTACCAACCCAGGCATCTTAACAATTATTCAATGATCAGACAACACTCCAAATAGCCATAACAGACATAAACTGTTTGCTTTTCAATAAGGTACTTACTTTTCCATAGTAAGATTCTGTGTACTATAAAGTACACGCTAACCAACTCTTGCACTGTGAATGGGATTAATTTATTGTCACCTACATCAATTATTTGGATGAGGAACTAGTTGACATGATTAGTAAGCATGCAGATCACATTGAAATTGGAATGGCAGATGGAATTGAACTTGGATAAGTATGAAATGATGCCAAGGCACAACCTGCACAGTGCCCCAAGAGTGTTGAAGAGCACATAATCCAAGAGCTACAAGTCCATACCTGCCTGAATGTGCATCCAAGGTGGTAAAGCAGGCATGTGATTCACTTGCCTTCATCAGACATGGCATTGAGTACAAGAGTTGATAGGTAATGTTACAGTTCTGCAGAGTAATTGTAAGGTCACACTTGAAGAATTGCGCAGTTCTGTCATCTTACTAAGGATGTGATTACACCTGAAGGGGTACAGAGACTGGAGGGCTTGAGATACAAGGAGATGCTGGATAGGCTGGATAGGCTGGAACTATTTTACCTGGAGAAAGGTAGGCTTTGGAGGGACCTTATTTTGGTTTATAAAATTATGATGGGCAAAGATCACTGGCTTCCCCCACCCCCTGGGGAGAGGAGTGTAAAAGTAGAGTGTATTGGTTTAAGTGAAAGAAAAAATGTTTAAAGGGGACCTGAGAGGAAAGTTTTTCCAGTGTGGTGGGTAGATGGAATTATATACCCATGCAGGCACAATTACAAACTTTAAACAGGAAAGGTTGAGAAGAATACGGGTCAAATATTGGGAAATGGAACTAGTTCAGGAAGACGTCTTTGTCAGCATAGACAAATAGAGCCAAAGGGCCTGTTTCCATGCTATACAACTCTGATCATTTTAGCAAACATGCAGTTGAGTTAAATATCTGATTAAAGATGCAGGTTTAAGGTCTTAAAGGTGAGTGAGGGAAGTGCAAGAGTTTAGAGAACCAGTTCCAAAGTCAAAGACATTACTAGCTGAAGTATCAGTTTTCAATGGTATGAAAATTATACTGTATCAGAATTTGATGAGTAACTACCCCAGAGAGATATGGGGGAGGCCACTGAGAAAGAGGAGCAGGATAACAGGATATTAAAACAAAAAACAATTAAGACCAACTTTTGCCATAGTGACCAATCCTGATATCCTGGACACAAAACAACTCCTCACTTGTCCGGAAGGTGCAACAGCAACTGCACTTCCTGAGAAGAAGGAAGCGGGTAAGGCTACCAGCCTCCAGCCTGTCAACTTTCTGCAGAACTTCTATCAAGAGCGTCCAGGCTGGCCGCATCTCAGTGCAGTACGGTTGATGTATAGCATCAGATCAGGGGTTAATTCACAGGACCACAAGAGCAACAGAGAGGATCACTGGGGTCTCCCTTTCTCCCTCCCCCACCATTGATGGGATTTACTGAGATCATTGTCTAAAGAGGGCTTGCAAAATCAGTGAGGGTCTCTACCACCCCACACCTTTCAGCTACTCCCATCAGAAAAGAGTTGCATGAGTATTAGAGCCAGAACCACCAGGCGGAAACAGCTTATTCCCAAGGGCAGCAAGACTGCTGAACAACTGATGAACTATTTATTTAACAATAATATTTATTTTGATATTTATGTATATGTACTGTGCATAAGTATTGATTGTATGTGTGTTTGCAGTATATTGTACCAAGAACCAGAGAACGCCGTTTCGTCAGATTGTACTTGTAAAATTGGATGATAAATGAACTTTATTAAATATTGACTTTGTTTGCAAGTTAGGACACAAGCAGCACAATTTTAGTTTTTGGGAGATATCAGGTAGAAAGTGGTTTATTAATGTGAATGGGAGTGGACTAAATACAACCCAAACACTAATTATAGTCCCTGATTGATCCTTGGGACTACTTCTGAGGTTACAATGAAAACTTAATTTTTTAAGAATGCACAGGATGTTCAGGACAAATAAGCAGTTAAATGGTGCACAAAATCAACTTGTTGATGCAGCAGAAGACAGAAATCTTTAGGGAATCCCCAACAAAGAATGGTGAATGATTTTGGATAATCAACTATGGGACATTTCAAGCATGCACCATCTTTCAATGACAGTGAAGGAGGAGTTAAAATGGTAACAAGCTACTTTCCAAAGTCCATGAGACTATATTTAACTTAACTCAAGGCAAGCATAGAATATCAAGGTTGCACAAGGACTAATGTGTTATGCCCCACCTTTGAACAGTCAGCAAATAAAATTTCCAGATGCATGATTCAACTTGGGGAATATTCAAAGGATATTTTGGTTACAAGAAAATACAAGAGAAATGCACCTAATGTTTATTATGCAAGAAGAGCCAATAAATCATATTTTTAAACTGACTGTGGTCATTTCAGGGATTTTTAAATCATTTTGCATCATTAAAATGGAGCAAAATCTCCCCTGGTCTCACAACAACCTCGTGAGGTGCACCACTGAAAGCATATTTGTTGGATTCATTACAGCAAGGTATGGGAGCTGATCTGCTCAAGACTGGAAGTTGCAGTAAGTCGAGAATATCACACAAACCTCCTTCCCGTCCACTGAGAGACTCCATGCTCATCTCCTGTTGCAGCCAACTTACTGAAAGGCAGCCAACTTACTGAAAGGTCCATCATACACCAGATGCTGGCTCTTCTCCCACCTACTCTCTGGGAGAAGACACAAGAGTATGAAATTGTGGACTAATAGGCTGAAAGACAATTTCTTTCCCTAAGCTATCAGGCTCCTGAAAAAATTCCATCATGATCTCATGTTGCTTTTGCTTTGTGCTAATTTTTTTAATATTGAAAGTCTATATTCTATACAAAGTACTGGGAAAACCAAAAAAAATGATAACTATTAGGGAATGGCATGTTACTGAACATTTTAAACAAACAAACATATTCATAAAAAATTTTTAAAACTGTCCACAATAATCTTCAGACCAAACACGCTTCTTTTTTCAAGAGAACAGAAATGTTCTGCCCATTGGTACGATTTCCTCCCTCGACACATTAAACGGCACAATAAACACAACAAAATGCATTTCATGTTATAATTTTCCAATCACTAAAGTTGGAATGGAAATTATATTTCCATCAAAATGGAGACTAAAGAATACATGCTAAATGTTAAAAGTGGATAAAGAAGGAAGGCAGATGACTTGCTGCCTTACAGCGACTAAAGGTAGATAAATCACCTGGGCCAGATATGATATTCCCTTGGACCCCATAAATTTCAGAGGCCCTGGCTGATGTACTCAAAATCTCCTTAGCCACTGGTGAAGTGCCAGAGAATTGGAGGGCATCTCATGTTGTCCTGCTCTTTAAAAAAGGCTCCAAAAATAAACAGGCAATTATCGACGGTAAGCCTGACATCCATTGTAGGTAAATTATTGGAAGGAGTTCTGAGACAGGATATATAGATGTTTGTACAGTCACGGACTGATTAAGGATAGTCACCATGGCTTTGTGCATGTTTCTATTTAAGTCTTCACATTTTTGGATGTGAATTATTTACCTCTTGCTCAAATAATGGCATGACTGAGGACAATAATTTCCAGCAGTTTAACGGTCTTAACAAAATGTACATCACAACAAATAAACTTGGAAGATTGTGTTCAGTTCTAGTTGCCTCATTAAAGGAAGAATGTGGAAGCTTTGCAGAGGATGTAGAGATTTACCAGGATGTTGTCTGGATTGGAGAACATGTCTTATGATGCAAGGTTAAAAGAACTAGGTCTTTTTTCTTTGCAACAAAGAACTATGAGAGGTGGCTTAATAGAGATGTACAAGATATAGATAGGGTGGACAGCTAACACCTTTTTCACAGGGCAACAATAGCAAATATGAGTGAGGATCTGTACAAGATGAGGAAAGTTTAGGAGAGACATTAGGGGTACCTTGTTTTTTTTTGAAAAAACACACTCAGAGAGTGGTGGGTGCCTGGAATGCTTTGCCGGGTGGTGGTGGTGGAAGCTGGTACAATAAGGACATTCAAAAGATTCCAAGATAGGCATATGGATGCAAGAAAAATAAGAGGGTTAAGGGTGTGACGTAGGTAAGATTTAGAGTGTTAAATAGGTTTATATAGGTCAGCAAAACATTGTGCGCTGAAGAGCCTGTACTGTGCTGTAAAGTTCTATGTTCTAATGCCTGAATTTGTACAAGATTGAGAAAGCAAGAGAATTTTACATTTTACATTCCCCACACCCCTTCCCCAGAAAGAATTTGCAATTTTATTTGAAGTATGCCTGACTCCAACTATCAGAGGTGCATGTGCTATTTGGGATCAAAGTCCAGGTTCAGGCTGGGTTATAATTAAACATTTAAGAACACATTTATACAGTTACCCTTTCAAGAGTTTTTTTAATGTCAATATTGGTGGCAAACAAGTCAGCAGGACTCAGTTAAAACCCAAGGGCATATGGTGTTGCGGTCCTTTTAATTTTTCTTTCTCTACAGACTTGAAAGACAAGAAATCTAACTGTATAAACATAGTTGAATATTAAAGATAAGACACTGTTCAATTGTCGTCATGTTGTTGGACTCCTTCAACAGAGGAAGAGTAAAACTATACAATTTATTGGAATCAATAAAAGTCATTAATTTAAACATTTTACCATTCTTGACAAAAATTAAATTGGAGATTTAATGGCAACTGGTGATTTTGTTATATCACACACTAACTGCATTTCAAAATATAAAAATAGTTTCATTGTTCTTTGTCATTGCTTCTGTCTAGGATGGTTACATGAAATATTCCTTAAGCTTGCCGACAATTTTCCATACCTTGATGAAGGGCTCAAGCCTGAAATGTCAGTTACCGGTATATATTTTTCCTTTACTATATAAAGGACACTGTTTGACTTGCTGAGTTTCTCCAGCGTTGTGTTTTTACTTAGTAAACCAATCAACCTGATAATAGAGCCTCAAGCTCAAGAATTAGAAAGTTACAACCACTATAATGGGGTTACACTTATAGGTCTCCCAATAGCCAAGAGATTGAGCAACAGATAGTTCGCAGATTATGGAATGATCTAACCTTGGCAGGTGAATTGTTGTGTGCCACATTAATTTCCTAAATTTTGATTGGGAAAATTCTTTTCTGCCAGTCTTACTTAGATGGAGCAGAATTTGTTTGGTATACATCTTGACATAAAATGAAGGTTTTACAACCAATAAAAAGGCTATACTAGATCTTAGAACCTCAAGCATTGAACAGGATTGCAGAGTACAGACCCTTCAGCCCACAAAGTTATACCGACCTCTCTAAACCCACCCCTACCTTTATTTTTTTTTACCTACCTTTAATTTTTACCCACAACCCTCTTTTTTTCTTAAAAGAATCCCAAGACATTCCATGCCAACCACTGCTTCATGGACTTGTGGTCAACTGTTTTTCAGGAAAATCTTTTCCACAAAGGATTGGTGGTGTATCATTGTCCAACTGACTTTAACGTTGCATGGCAACAGCGCCAGGCCCATCCTTCGCAACTTGTAGAACAGGTAAAAACTCAGCACATGGCGGCACTTGGTGACCTTGTACTTTGCCTGATAAAGCAACACACGAAGGTGGTCATCAAGATGAAGGCCACGTTGGGCATGCCCTTGCCCTAACATCTTGTGAATTCTACAAGGTGACCATTGTGTTCTTTCCAGTTTGGATCCCCATATGAACTAGAAGACCTTCCTTTGAACAATTGGTGGTAAAATTTAACTTACCGAACACTCATTATTTTTTTAGATATTTACAAGTTAGACATTTTGTTCAATCTCAGATCCCTGACTTTCCACGAATTCCTGATGCAAACATTCCTAATATACTTTGATTTACAGGTGCCTAACCTTTTATCCAGGATCATCGGGATCAGACACCTGCTGTTGTTCAGAATCTTCCAGATTTTGGAATCATTTTGAATTTGGTCCCTTGAAGCAAATGCCTCACTCTTAGCACCCCCGCCCCCCCCCAGTACCAGTCTATTGTGTGCACTAGGCCAGGCTGAGTGCAGTAGGGGTGGGGGTAGGGGTGGGGCGGAGGTGCTAACTGGACTAAGCAATGGTTTGATATGCACTGTGCAGGAGGCTCTTGGCCAGCACATCGGTCAGGTGGAGGTTGAAGCTCAGCCAAAAAGGCAGCCAGCATCGGCTGCTCGGAGCCAGCGGTCAAGCGAGTCAGAAGCCCAGACATGAGGTGCAGAGCGAGCCATCGAAGCGATGGAGCCAAGCATCAGTGGGTTTCAGGCACTCCACCAGCTTGTTGGGCCAGCCCTCAGGCACACCACAGCAGCACAGTGCCGACTGTGCACCCCCCCCCCCGCCCCCCGCCCCCCGCCCCATCTAACTCCAGACGAAGCAGCAAGGGTGCAGTGCTGCCAAGCCCGGAGTTTATGGAGCACTGCACCAGATCGCGATGACGGCTCAATGCGGGAGCAATGGCTGTCTTCGTCACCCATAATCCCCCACCCAGCTGGAATCGCTCTGCCAGCACCAGAGCAGTTCCAGCTGCATGGGGATTATGGGTAAGGAGGACGGCTATTGCTCCCACATTAAGCAAGCCACCACCTTCATCTCTCCCACCAGGTGATGGGGGCTGAGAGTCACCTTTCCACCAAAGGTAAAAGAGGGTGCCCTTGGTGGCGGGGATGGAGACTGGGGAGGGTCTCCCTCTGAAAATGGAGAATTTATTACAGGAAATTAACATTACTTATGTGTAATGTCATCTACCAAAAAAAGTGCCGGTTTTTGGAGGTTGCCGGTGTTTGGAATCCCTGATAAAAGGTTAGGCCACCTGTAAAACTTTCTCATAAACAAATAATATCTATTATTTATAATAATTTGCTAGATTAGTTAAAATCAAGAACAAATGGAAACAGGATTTGAATCTTTCATTCTCAGTTGAGGTTTGGGACTCCAATCTGATTAATACTACCTTCTTTTGTGCAAGACACTGTTTCAATTTAAAGTGGTCCAACACGTGTTTAAAGTTAAATTCTCATTTTTATTCAGATATAAATTCTCTATGTGACAAATGTAAAATTGGTGATGCTTTTTTGGTTCACATGTTCTGGACTTGCCCTAGATAGAAAAAATTTGGAAAGATCTATTTCAAACTTTATCAGTGATTCTTAACTTCAAATTAGAACCATCCTTGCCCTTTAATTGCTCTATTCGGATCATTTCAAGATGATAACTTTTCACTGACTCCAACTCGAAACTGAATTTCATCTTTTACTTCATTGATGGCCAGACATGCAATTTCAATTAAATGGAAAGACAAAACTCCACCTACACATACACAATGGTTAAGTGATATTATGTCTTGCTTAAAATTTAGAAAAAAAATCAAATATGCCATTAAAGAGTAAAATAATAACTTTCAAAAGACGTGGGGCCCATTTACGGATTATTATAACATAAAGAATTTGGGTTGTTTTGAAGCTTTGGTGCTGTGCCGTCCATCTCCAGGTTGTTGTCACTTGATTCCTACATGTTAGCTTTGAACCTTGCTTAGTGGTTGGGGTTCTGAATTATAAAGTTTTTATTCTTATCTTTTGAATTGTACATTATAATTGTTTGATTTTGCAAGGTATAAACATCAATAAAGTTATTTTAAAAATCAGAAGACTGCTCTGATAACTGCCAGGGCAGAAGTACGAGGGATGGGCAATACTTACACCATGCATGGTAGTACTGAGAGCACCTCCACTTGATGACCAGGTTCTTACTAGTTATCGAGAGTGTGCCGCGCCTACAAACCCAATTTCTGGTGGACCTCTGTGATCCGCTCCAACCAATTTTTGCTGCATGTCTCAGCCTTCAAACCAGATCAATATCCCCAGATCTGATCCGAATGTGAAGGGGATGGTGGACCAGTCAGATCAATTTTCAATTGCCCTTCCAATTTACCATGACGTCCGACACCATCTCAACCTGGGCACAGATGCTGATCAAACTGCAGACTGACTGTGTCTGAACAGAAGATGGCGATGCATCAATTTACAGGGAGGTTTTAACCTAAGTGCCTCCAATGCCTGGCAACATCGCCTTTGTTATGCCCTCATCCTTCCTGATGGATTCAGCAAAGGGGACAACAGGAGAGAGCAGGCAAACTTGCCTGACTTCAGACTTGATGGGGAAACTATAAGCTTCCTACCCACTGATTTGAACTGCATTACAATGTCTGTGTAGAGCAGTCTGGTCCAATTTTTGACTCTGCAATATCCTATCAAAAGCCTTCACTGGTCCAAGCTGACCAAACAGGTGTCCACCCTCCTGTCCTGCATGTCAGTGATGGGATCTCTGAGCAGCATGAGGCTATCAAAGATTTTCCTGCCAGGAACAGTAAAGGTTTGGGCAGGGTCACTTGTCCCAGAGCAGCTTGACTCAATCGGCAATGTCCTTGTTCGGGACTTTGTAGTCAATATTTAATAATGATATGGGTTTCAAAACCTGATGTCCCCCTTCTGTTGAAGACAAGTGTGATGGTGCCCTTTCTCATGGAGTTTGACATATTGCCTGCCAGAACAGCCTTGTATACTTCTATCAGGTCTGGACGTACTTATTCCCAGAGCCATGTCCAACTCAGCTGTTAAGCCATCGCTTCTGGGAGTTTTACTCAATCCAAAGGAATGGATGGAGTCCATTAGCTCCCCCATGGTAAAAGGCTGGTCTAGACTCTCCTGCTTACAGTTGACTAAGACCTCCGTGATGGAGGACAGTAAGTTCTGGTGGCCATATTTTCTGCTGCCATCGTGAAATACAGCCCAGCATAAAAGAATCAACAGTTTCTCAGTCCATCTGCGAGGATATGACTAAGCCATCCTCTTCTTTAAAGATTTGGATCACAGAGCTCCTCGTTTGAACCTTTTGGAAGAAGCAAGAGAGCAGATCTCATCCTGCTCCACTGTGCAGACTCTCGATCTGAGGATGATCTTGGAAGATTCCAAAGAGAATAGAGAGGCTTGCCAGTTCTTCAGCTCTCGGAGTTCATTTCTCACATTCACCCCACTCAACTGCAGCAGGAGTTGCTGCTGCAGGTCAGTCTGGAGTTGGCACAATTCCCTTTGCCTGACTTGCTCTCTGAACATCTTTGAAGATGGGGAACCTCTTGACATTCTCTTTGGATGCTTCCCACCAATTCACCAAGCAATGAAAGATGTTTTGGCAAAGATCAAATATGATTCATCTATTGTTTGCTGGATCTGTGAGAAGCTGTAGCATCACGAAGGAAGGTAAAAGATACGGAATATGTCTGGGCCGCTGGAGCGGAAGAGATCATTTAGCGTGAGCTGGCCTCCTGATGCAGGGGTGGATCTATGCCGAATGGAGACCAATTTAACGCCCTTTCTAGCTGTAAGCCCATCTCCACCAGCTACATGTGGATGGCTGCAGTAATGAATTCCCCTTGGACATAAAGAATCCACAATACCATCAGCGTGATAGTGAAGACATGAGCGAAGGGAACCCATTTCCCTGGGACAACTTTGTCAAGTTGATGGACCTCTACAAATGTGAGGTGATGCACATGTACTGTCTTCAGGATGTTGTGGATAACAGCCACTTTAATGTGACCTTTGAGACTCCAGCAGAATGGCAGAGGATGATCCATGACTTCCAGGAAAAGTGAATGTGGCATCCAGTGCAGAAGGAACAAATGATAACCGTGCCTGTTCAACCCACCTGCACCAATAGTGGACGTACTCACCTTCCTGTCAAAGGGAACAGGGACCTACATGGTGGTCAAAGACAAGTTTGGAATCTGGTACAGCAAACGCCAAGTGAAAGTGAAACTTAATGAGGACAACAAAGGGGCCATCATCCACCCACCCATTGCTCAACACTGGACGGCTTAAGGTTTGGAGGAACAGCAACTGACCCATGCATGTGCAGCCCCCTGCAGCGAAGTCATCTGAAAGAACTGCAAGCAGGAAAGCCACTAGCCAAGGACTGTGCAGAGAGGAAGTACTGCAACTTGTATGCAGAAGCAGGCTACCTCTACAAAGCCTGCTCAAAATGTGTCGGAACATTATCACATGTAGTAAGAGGGGAAGCAGCCAACATCACCACCTCTGACTGGGCACCCTCCAACCAGATGGCACTAACATCAACTTCTCTGGCTTTCATTAAACCCCTCTCCCTCTTCTTGCCCCGGCTGTGCCTCTCTCCCTTTTCCCTCTGACTCCTTTCATAGAGCCAAAATCAATTCCCTTATCATATCCAATTAACACCTTTTGTTGGTCTGGACTTTTCCCCCAGCCAGCACTCTTGAGGCAGATCCCTATATCCTGGTTTTCGCTTATTTTTATTTCTTGAAGAAGGGCTCAGGCCTGAAACATTGGCCATATATCTTTACCTCCTGTGAACACTGCAAGACCGGCTGAGTTCCTCTAGCATTTCATTGTGTTTTTAACCACAATGTCAAAATCAGCGCACTTTTGTTTCGCCCAAGGTCCAAAAGAAACCCGGAAAAGTCCCACAAAACAGACACAACAAACATCAGAAAGAAAAGGATCAAGGTGCAAACAGAAGCCAGCCACCTCTCATCATTGGAGAACAAAGCCAACATCAGCGTACTACGAAGGGCAAAGGAGCAGAAAGAAAGGAAGACAATGGGTTATGGGAAAGCCCAACTGAGGGATGGAAAACACCCAGTGTGCAGACGCTGTTGCGCCCCTCCCCCAGATCTGGGAGAATGGGACAGAGTAGGGTGGCCATTCCAAAGGAGGACACAGTCATACGTTACCATATATACAGAGATGCAGTACTTTCGGAGCTCACCAGAGCACTGCTCCAGCACCTTAGGGGGCAGCTCAGGCACCTGCTTGTTGTCATTTTTGGTGAACTCCAGCACCTAAAAATTTAGCACTGCACCCCTGTACAGTAACCTATGGCCATGTCCTCCTTTGCAAAGGCCACCCACATAGTCAGTCATTCAAAGACAACCTGCAACTTGAAACTAAATCCATCCATACCACCAGCAAACAACCTTACCCTCTGATTGTACACTCCCTCAGGGATTCAGGCAACAACCCCCAATGTCAGATTGATCCCCACCCCAGAGGGTCGTAGACTCAGCCGGGGGCCGCTCTGTCTCCCCCCTCACCGAGAGGGTCAGAGTCCCGGCCCTCTCCCCCACACCCCCAGAGGGTCAGAGTCCCGGTCAGGGGCCGCTCCCCCCTCCATCCAGAGGGTCAGAGTCCCGGTCAGGTGCCGCTCCCCCTCCCCCCCCAGAGGGTCAGAGTCCCGGTCAGGGGCCGCTCCCCCCACAGAGGGTCAGAGTCCTGGTCAGGTGCCGCTCCCCCTCCCCCCCCCAGAGGGTCAGAGTCCCGGTCAGGGGCCGCTCCCCCCTCCGTCCAGAGGGTCAGAGTCCCGGTCAGGTGCCGCTACCCCTCCCCCCCCCAGAGGGCCAGAGTCCCGGTCAGGGGCAGCTCACCCCCCCACCAGAGGGTTAGAGTCCCGGCCCCCCCAGAGGGTCAGAGTCCCGGTCGGGGGCCGCTCCCCCTCCCTCCAGAGGGTCAGAGTCCTGGATGGGGGCCGTTCCCCCCCCCCGAGGGTCAGAATCCCGGCGGGGGGCCGCTCCCCCGCCCCCAGAGGGTCAGAGTCCCGGTTGGGGGGCGCCCACCCCCCAGAGGGTCAGAGTCCCGGCCGGGGGCCGCTCCCCCCCCCAGAGGGTCAGAGTCCCGGCCAGGGGGCGCTCCCCCGCCCCCAGAGGGTCAGAGTCCCGGCCGGGGGCTGCTCCCCTCCCCCCAGAGGGTCAGAGTCCCGGCCGGGGGGCCACCCCCAGAGGGTCAGAGTCCAGGCCGGGGCCCCCCCCCCCAGAGAGTCAGAGTCCCGGTCAGGGGACGCTTCCCCCCCCCCCCCCAAGGTCAGAGTCCCGGTCAGGGGACGCTTCCCCCCACCCCAAGGTCAGAGTCCCAGTCAGGGGACGCTCCCCATCGCCCCCCTAGAGGGTCAGAGTTCCGGTCAGGGGCCGCTCCCCCCTCCCTCCAGAGGGTCAGAGTCCCGGTCAGGTGCCGCTCCCCTTCCTCCCCCAGAGGGTCAGAGTCCCGGTCAGGGGCCGCTCCCCCCCCAGAGGGTCAGAGTCCAGGTCAGGGGCCGCTCCCCCCGCAGAGGGTCAGAGTCCCGGTCAGGGACCACTCCCCCTCCCTCCAGAGGGTCAGAGTCCCGGTCAGGTGCCGCTCCCCCTCCCCCCCCCCCACAGAGGGTCAGAATCCCGGCCGGGGGCCGCTCCCCTCCCCAGAGGGTCAGAGTCCCGGTCAGGGGACGCTCTCCCCCCCCAAGGTCAGAGTCCCGGTCAGGTACCGCTCCCCCCCCACCCCAGAGGGTCAGAGTCCCGGCCGGGGTCCGCTCCCCCCCTCCAGAGAGTCAGAGTCCCGGTCAGGGGACGCTTCCCCCCCCCCCAAGGTCAGAGTCCCGGTCAGGGGATGCTTCCCCCCACCCCAAGGTCAGAGTCCCAGTCAGGGGACGCTCCTCATCGCCCCCCTAGAGGGTCAGAGTCCCGGTCAGGGGCCGCTCCCCCCTCCCCCCCAGAGGGTCAGAGTCCCGGTCAGGGGCCGCTCCCCCCTCCGTCCAGAGGGTCAGAGTCCCGGTCAGGTGCCGCTACCCCTCCCCCCCCCAGAGGGCCAGAGTCCCGGTCAGGGGCAGCTCACCCCCCCACCAGAGGGTTAGAGTCCCGGCCCCCCCAGAGGGTCAGAGTCCCGGTCGGGGGCCGCTCCCCCTCCCTCCAGAGGGTCAGAGTCCTGGATGGGGGCCGTTCCCCCCCCCCCGAGGGTCAGAATCCCGGCCGGGGGCCGCTCCCCCGCCCCCAGAGGGTCAGAGTCCCGGTTGGGGGGCGCCCACCCCCCAGAGGGTCAGAGTCCCGGCCGGGGGCCGCTCCCCCCCCCAGAGGGTCAGAGTCCCGGCCAGGGGGCGCTCCCCCGCCCCCAGAGGGTCAGAGTCCCGGCCGGGGGCTGCTCCCCTCCCCCCAGAGGGTCAGAGTCCCGGCCGGGGGGCCACCCCCAGAGGGTCAGAGTCCAGGCCGGGGCCCCCCCCCCAGAGAGTCAGAGTCCCGGTCAGGGGACGCTTCCCCCCCCCCCCCCAAGGTCAGAGTCCCGGTCAGGGGACGCTTCCCCCCACCCCAAGGTCAGAGTCCCAGTCAGGGGACGCTCCCCATCGCCCCCCTAGAGGGTCAGAGTTCCGGTCAGGGGCCGCTCCCCCCTCCCTCCAGAGGGTCAGAGTCCCGGTCAGGTGCCGCTCCCCTTCCCCCCCCAGAGGGTCAGAGTCCCGGTCAGGGGCCGCTCCCCCCCCAGAGGGTCAGAGTCCAGGTCAGGGGCCGCTCCCCCCGCAGAGGGTCAGAGTCCCGGTCAGGGACCGCTCCCCCTCCCTCCAGAGGGTCAGAGTCCCGGTCAGGTGCCGCTCCCCCTCCCCCCCCCCACAGAGGGTCAGAATCCCGGCCGGGGGCCGCTCCCCTCCCCAGAGGGTCAGAGTCCCGGTCAGGGGACGCTCTCCCCCCCCCAAGGTCAGAGTCCCGGTCAGGTACCGCTCCCCCCCCACCCCAGAGGGTCAGAGTCCCGGCCGGGGTCCGCTCCCCCCCTCCAGAGAGTCAGAGTCCCGGTCAGGGGACGCTTCCCCCCCCCCCAAGGTCAGAGTCCCGGTCAGGGGATGCTTCCCCCCACCCCAAGGTCAGAGTCCCAGTCAGGGGACGCTCCTCATCGCCCCCCTAGAGGGTCAGAGTCCCGGTCAGGGGCCGCTCCCCCCTCCCTCCAGAGGGTCAGAGTCCCGGTCAGGTGCCGCTCCCCTTCCCCCCCCAGAGGGTCAGAGTCCCGGTCAGGGGCCGCTCCCCCCCCAGAGGGTCAGAGTCCAGGTCAGGGGCCGCTCCCCCCGCAGAGGGTCAGAGTCCCGGTCAGGGACCGTTCCCCCTCCCTCCAGAGGGTCAGTGTCCCGGTCAGGTGCCGCTCCCCCTCCCCCCCCCCCCCCACAGAGGGTCAGAATCCCGGCCGGGGGCCGCTCCCCTCCCCAGAGGATCAGAGTCCAGGGCGGGGGCCGCTCGCCCCCCCTCCAGAGGGTCAGAGTCCCGGTCAGGGGACGCTCTCCCCCCCCAAGGTCAGAGTCCCGGTCAGGTACCGCTCCCCCCCCTCCAGAGGGTCAGAGTCCCGGTCAGGGGACGCTCCCCCCCCAAGGTCAGAGTCCCGGTCAGGTGCCGCTCCCATTCCTCCCACCCACCCAGAGGGTCAGAGTCCCGGTCAGGTGCCGCTCCCCCTCCCCCCCCCCCCAGAGGGTCAGAGTCCCGGTCAGGGGACGCTCTCCCCCCCCAAGGTCAGAGTCCCGGTCAGGTACCGCTCCCCCCCCCCCCAGAGGGTCAGAGTCCCGGCCGGGGTCCGCTCCCCCCCCACCAGAGGGTCAGAGTCCCGGTCAGGGGACGCTCCCCCCCCAAGGTCAGAGTCCCGGTCAGGTGCCGCTCCCACTCCCCCCCCCCCCCCAAGGGTCAGAGTCCCGGTCAGGGGCCGCTCCCCCCTCCCTCCAGAGGGTCAGAGTCCCGGTCAGGTACCGCTCCCCCTCCCCCCCGCCCCGAGGGTCAGAATCCTGGCCGGGGTCCGCTCCCCCCCCCCAGAGGGTCAGAGTCCCGGTCGGGGGCCGCTCCCCCCTCCCTCCAGAGGGTCAGAGTCCTGGCTGGGGGCCGTTCCCCCCCCGAGGGTCAGAATCCCGGCCGGGGGCCGCTCCCCCCGCCCCCAGAGGGTCAGAGTCCCGGTCAGGGGACGCTCTCCCCCCCCAAGGTCAGAGTCCCGGTCAGGTACCGCTCCCCCCCCCCCAGAGGGTCAGAGTCCCGGCCGGGGTCCGCTCCCCCCCCACCAGAGGGTCAGAGTCCCGGTCAGGGGACGCTCCCCCCCCAAGGTCAGAGTCCCGGTCAGGTGCCGCTCCCCCTCCCCCCCCCAACAGAGGGTTAGAATCCCGGCCGGGGGGCGCTCCCCTCCCCAGAGGATGAGTCCAGGCCGGGGGCCGCTCCCCCCCCCTCCAGATGGTCAGAGTCCCGGTCAGGGGACGCTCTCCCCCCCCAAGGTCAGAGTCCCGGTCAGGTACCGCTCCCCCCCCCCCCCCCAGAGGGTCAGAGTCCCGGCCGGGGTCCGCTCCCCCCCCCCCCAGAGGGTCAGAGTCCCGGTCAGGTGCCGCTCCCACTCCTCCCCCAGAGGGTCAGAGTCCCGGTCAGGGGCCGCTCCCCCTCCCCCCCTCCCCCCCCCTCCCCCCCTCCCCCCCCCTCCCCCCCCCCCCCCCCTCCCCCCCCTCCCCCCCCTCCCCTTCCCCCCAGAGATCAGAGTCCCGGTCAGGTGCCGCTCCCCCCCCCCCTCCAGAAGGTCAGAGTCCTGGTCAGGTGCCGCTCCCCCTCCCCCCCCCCCCCTCCCCCCCCCACCCCTTCCCCCCCCCCCCCCCCAGAGATCAGAGTCCCGGTCAGGTGCCGCTCCCCCCCCACCTCCAGAGGGTCAGAGTCCCGGTCAGGTACCGCTCCCCCCCCCCCCCCCCAGAGGGTCAGAGTCCCGACCGGACGTGCTGGACGCCGGCGAGGACACGGAAACCAGTGGGCGGGCAGAGCGCGGGCGACAGCGCCCCTGCCGGTCGGAGCGCGCCTCACCTGCTGGGTGCTGAGATCGACGCCCAGGTACCACCAGTCCCCGCCCGCCGCCATACTCGCTGGGTTGGAGGACACAGGGAGCGCGTGGAGAAGGCGGGGCAAGGGTTGAGTTGAAGGAGCTCGAGGCGGAGCTGACGGAACAGGAGAGGACAAGGGCGGGACGAAAGGCCGGAGGGGGGGGGGGGAGGCGGAGCCTAAATCGGAGCGAGCGGGCAACGGGAGGGGGCGGGCGCAGGGCCAGTCGGCGCGTGCGGGGTTGGAGGGTGCGCGGGCAGGCGAAGGGCGGAAAACGGGTTGGTCGTTGGCGCCCGTGTAGCCAATCAGGACAGAGCATGGATGAAGGACCCGCCCACGTGACGACGAGTAGGCAGAAAGGGATCGTTGTTGGAGGACTCTGCTCATGTTTTATTGTGATTCTTCGGCCCGTGGCGGTGCTGCTGTAATAAGAGCGGACCCGGGGGAGCGTAGTCACAGCACTGCTCCGAAGGGTCCAACCGCCTGGGTATAATTCTCCGGTTTAGTCCAGGGGCTCAGCCCTGTTAACCCTTTGGACTCCGGCCATTTTTAACCTTTCATCATCTATGGGTCCATGGGTAAAACTCAGTGGGAAAAGTTCAAATCAGTATGAGCCAGCGGGTTGTTGGGTATAAAACCAGTCCTGGGGAAACGGGGACACATGCACAGTGGTTGACCACATTTACCCCTTGTTTTAGAAAGTGAATTGAATATTCTTACAAATTCAGGCTTTTGGGTGATCTGGTCTGCCACTGTGACTGTCGTAGTACCAGCTGCGGTGCTGTTGAATTCTGCCTTCTCTGGAACACCTCTTCATTACCATTGGTGTCGACTGAGTGGATGCATGGCAACGGATCTGACGTCATCCATTGGGGTGAGGGTAACATGGTCCTGGTGCATCGTGGGTAGCGGAAGGTGAAGGGGGTGTGAGGTGGTCGCTAATGGTTTCCTGAGGGCACCAGGTCCCGAACGGAGACTGTCCTCGCACCCATCAGGTTATGCCACGTAGGGATATTGGGGTTTGGCATGGAGCAGATGGACCCTTTCGACCAATGGGTCAGACTTGCTTCTGGAGTAGGACTGGTCCTGGGGACGTCAGCCAGGGTGGCAGCGTGATCCCTGAAGTGGACTTGCTGGGAAGGAAAATGTCCTTTTATATCAGGTGTGCATTGTCAGGGCGGTAGAAGTGCGGTTTGCACTCCGCGCTGATCTGGCAGGATCTGGTCATTTCCCTGATATCTTCAATGTTGTAGGGCAGGTTGCATGCCTTGACGAAATGAGCCATGCGGGTGATGCCCAGGTGGCAAAGCTCATCGTGCAGTGACTGCAACTGGCCGGTGTGTGTAGAGGCACAGCTTCCTCTTGACAGGACATCTGGAGGTTCATTGAGAATACCTGGCCTGTATGCTATGCTCTAGTTATAGGTGGAGAGTTCTAACCTCCACCTAGTGTTACAAAGTTCTGTGTTGTGTATTGGCCTATATGTTGTGTGGTTTTATGTTAAAAAGTGACAGTTTGCCTGAGGGAGCCAAGGAGAAGGGGGACTGGTGAGAGAGTGGGAGACAGACTGAGCATGTGCAGAAAATGATCTAAAAATTTCTGGACTTGGACAATAAACCACCACTGGGGGTGCTGTGGAGTGGAAGAAGGCCCAGAGCATGAGTCATGGACTGGAGGATAGTTTAGAATGGTGGGATTTCAAAAAGGGATGACCATTCCGAAGGCAGCCAGAAGGATCCAGACCAAGCCAGTTGTTCATCTCTCTGCAAGCAACACAAGACAACTTCGAATTTTGTCCTCTCTCTCTCTCTCAAATATCTTTTGGCTTCAGTTTACCAAACAAACTGAATTTTGTTTATGATCTTTGCTTCGGTTGAGATCGAAGTTTTGTGAGTCTTGTGTGTTTTGTGTCTAAGTTTATCTGCGGGCTAGATAGAAATATAACTTAGACTTTAATTGCATGGGGGCGTGGCAAGATGGTGTAGAGAGTAGACGTGCGGTCCTAATCCTCCCCAGCCAGTTTTTTTAAACACCCGTTTTTAAACTTTAATCTACATATATAAATGTTTTATTTCTGCTTCTAAGTACATTAGTTGTCTATAATGGCAGCTAATACTAAAAAATGTAAGGTTCAACTACAGAAAAAACTACTTTTTAAAAGTGCTGAAGAACTGAGGCCTACATATCCAGCTGGAACCACGGAGCTGCTGTCGGGAGCCTCCAGGCCACAGAGGACACCAGCCAGGTTGAATGTTACGCCGGCGCCGGACTTTTCCCCGCAAGATCAAGATGGTTCCGGCTTTTTGAGGAAATCGACCGACGACCTGCGCGTTCACGAAATCAGGCACGCGGCCGATCCAACGGAACATGGAATCCTTGGGTCTGCACTGCCGTCGGGGACGCGCAGGAGGGCACTGGAAGCCGCCCCTGCGCAACCCCTTGCTCTGCTGGGCATGCGCGGTGCTTCCAGGGTCCGGGATCTGTTGGAACGCATGTTGGCTGCGGGGGGGTGGGGGCCCGAGTGGCAGCGCCCCAACGTGGTCAGGTGTCCAAACCTCCAGCTGCATAGGGAAAGTCTTAACAATGAGGGAGCAAGAAGAGGACTTGCCTTATACAGTTAGTTCACAGAAACAACTGGAGGTGAAGCTTGAAGAAGGTGGGTCTCAAGATGTGGCAGTGGAACCTGGACTGAACTCTATTTTTACTGTGTTGGAAGGGATTGCTTGTTAGATGGATACTATATCTCATCAAATGACTCAAATGCAATCTACAATATCTGAAGATTTATCTATGCTTAAGAGATGTTAATAAATGCCTTAATTCAGTAGATGTGGTACAGGAAAATTTTAAAAGATTTGAGACAACTTTTTCTGAATGTAAAGATCAAGTTCAACGTAATAAAGAAAAAATAGAAAAAGTGGAAGATTCGTTTGTGGACTTGGGAATTCAGAAGAGAGAATTATTTTTAAAAATTGATTCATTGGAAAATCCAAGCCGGAGAATAATGTAAAAATTGTGGGCGTTCCAGAAGATATAGAAGGTGCGGATCCGATAACATTTTTTAAGGAGTGGATTCCTGAGATGTTAAGTAAAGAGTTCTTCCCGGGTGGTTTGGTACTGAAAAGGGCACATAGAGCGTTGAAGAGGAAACCGTAAACGGGTCAACCATCACGAGCAGTGTTAATTCAGTGCTTGAATTATCAGGATAGAGAAATGATTTTACGGTTGGCAGACAGTACAGAAGTCAAGCCCCAATGAAGATTCACAATAATAGTTTTTTTTTAATGCTCATTTGAGTCAAGAAATTATCAGACGTCGACATGAGTTTAATTTGGCCAACGATGTGCTGTGGCAGAAAGGATCTGTTTGCTTTTCGATACCCTGCAGTGTTGAAGGTTTCTTATGGCAACTATCAGTCTAAATTTTTTGAGAATGATCACGATGCATAGGTTTTCGCTAATTCATTACCAGATCTACATGGTCAGGGAAGAATTTTACCGTCGTCACCTAAAAGAAGGACCAATGGACAGAATGGGAAAGATGGGAAGAAGGAAGCTTTGACACATAGACCTAGTGATGTTGGAGATTCAAATCAATGTCTGGGACTGGAGTCCCAGGGCTGAATATATCAATGATGTTGAATTTCATTATATATTTTATATTTCTGGCTGGGGGGAGGTGGATGGCACTGATATCTTTGATAGTCATCTGCCACTGGTGGGGTGTACCACACCCAGTTTTTTAGGGAATTACTACCTTTGATTTGGGGGGGGGGGGAATTAATTGTATTCCTTTTTATATTAACTTTTGTATAACATTAGAGGAGGGAGAGTAGATTTTATTTATTAACAGGAGAGCATTTTTTTATATTGCATGTTTATATTCTTTGGCTTGGCTTCGCAGACGAAGATTTATGGAGGGGGTAAAAGTCCACGTCAGCTGCAGGCTCGTTTGTAGCTGACAAGTCCGATGCGGGACAGGCAGACACGGTTGCAGCGGCTGCAGGGGAAAATTGGTTGGTTGGGGTTGGGTGTTGGGTTTTTCCTCCTTTGCCTTTTGTCAGTGAGGTCTTCTTTGGCTTGGCTTCGCGGACGAAGATTTATGGAGGGGGTAAAAAGTCCACGTCAGCTGCAGGCTCGTTTGTGGCTGACAAGTCCGATGCGGGACAGGCAGACACGATTGCAGCGGTTGCAAGGGAAAATTGGTTGGTTGGGGTTGGGTGTTGGTTTTTTCCTCCTTTGCCTTTTGTCAGTGAGGTGGGCTCTGCGGTCTTCTTCAAAGGAGGTTGCTGCCCGCCAAACTGTGAGGCGCTTATTATATTATATTATATAATATTATATTATATTAATAGTTTATTAAATGTCTAGTTTGAAATTTGCAACTTTTAATGTTCAAGGATTAAATAATCCAATTAAGCGAAAGCGAGTTTTAACTTATATTAAAAAATGAAAATTGATATTGCTTTTTTACAAGAAACACATTTGACTGAAAAAGAACATTTGAAATTGAAAAGAGATTGGGTTGGTCATGTTATTTCTTATTCATGTAACTCTTAAGGCAAAAGGTGTAGTGATTTTAGTTCATAAGAATTTATGTTTTGAGTTACAGACTGCAGAGGGGAATGCTGGGAGGGTTTTAAAAGTGGATTGTAAAATTTTTAATGAACTTTGGACTTTACTTGATATCTAGGCACCTAATGTGGATGATGAATGTTTTATTTCAGACGCTTTTTTGTTATTAAGTCAAGCTAATGAAAATATCCTAGTTGGGGGAGATTTTAATTGTGTTTTGGATCCATTAATGTATAAATCCCCAAAACGTATTAGAAAATCAAAAGTGGCGATACAAATAGGAGCTTTAATGAAAGACTTAAATTTGGAGAAGGATTAATCCTATAGAGAAAGATTTTTATTTTTCTTCTTCTCGGCATGATTCCTTTTCTAGAATAGTTTTTTTTAATGTCGGCACATTTACAGGGAAAGATATTACAGGCAGATTATAAAAGTAGAGTAATATCTAATCATTCTTTATTATTTTTTTCTTATGAAAGTTCGGAGGTGTTACATTATCTTATAGATACAATGTTGTTGAAAAAACCTGAGTTTGTTGCTTTTGTTAAGTAACAGATTGATCTTTTCATAACAGAAAATATTAACTCTGTTCAAAGTAGATTTGCAGTATGGGATGCGTTAAAAGGCTTATTTAGGAGGACAAATAATTAGTTATGCTACTAAAGTTAAGAAAGGGTATATAGCTGAAAGTATTAAATTAGAAAATCAGATTGATGAATTGGAGAAGGAATTTCAGAAGGGAGTAACAGAAGATCAGAAGATGACAGGTTTTTGGTGGAATTTTATAAAGTTTTTTATGAAGATTTATCTTCGGTGTTTGGGGAGGTATTACAACAAGTGACTAAACATCATGAGTTACCAGAATCTTGTTCTAGTGTTTTAATTACTGTAATTCGAAAGAAAGGTAGAGATCCATTAAAAGTGTCTTCGTATAGACCTATTTCTTTATTGAATGTGGACTATAAAATAATAGCTAAATTGTTAGCAAATCGGCTTGATAAATATTTACCTAAATTGATACATGTAGATCAAACAGGTTGTATTAAAAATAGATATGCTTCAGATATCTTCGATTAATTAGTTTGACCAATGCATACCGATGGCAGCCCAACCATCCAATGGTGGTTGCACTTGATGCGGAAAAAGCTTTTGATAGGGTCAAATGGAATTTTTTATTTAAGGTCTTGGAAAAATTTAAATTTTGCCCTTTTTTTTATTGGCTGGGTTAAAGCTTTATATACAAATCCAACTCCTAGGGTGGCGACAAATGGACAAATTTTGTCATTATTTAAATTAAAGCGTTCTACTCGACAGGGTTGTCCATTGTCACCAGCCCTATTTGCATTGGTCATTGAACCGTTAGCTCAATCAATACGGCAAAATGAGCAGATACAAGGGATGAGAGTTTTGGATGAAGAGTATAAGATTAATTTATTTGCAGATGATGTTTTGATATACTTAACAAATCCGGACAATCTTTGCCTCATTTACAGGAATGTTTATTGCAGTATGGATCATTATCTGGGTATAAAGTTAATTGGGATAAAAGTGAAATTTTACCGGTAGAGTTTACAAAAATGTTATTAATTTGAAATGGACAGATAAAATTAAATATTTAGGAATAATTGTGAATACAGAGTATCAATCTTTATATAAATTAAATTATGTTCCATTGTTGAAAAAGATAAAAGCAGACTTAATTAAGTGGAAAGACCTTCCATTAACTTTAATTGGCCGGGATAATTGTATTAAAATGAATATCTTTCCATGTATTCAATATTTGTTTCAATCAATACCATGTTTTCTTACAAGGAACTTTTTTCAGCATTTAAATAAAGCTACTAGGGAATTTTTATGGAAAGGTAAATTACCAAGGGTAGCATTAAATAAGCTTACTTGGAAGTACACATTAGGTGGATTGCAATTACCTCATTTTCATAATTATTATGAGGCAGCCCAACTTAAATTTATTAGTGGTCTGATGGATTTGGATCAATCTCCAAGTTGGGCTAAAGCTGAGATGGCATGTATTTCTGAAACTGCAGTACATCAATTTATATTTCGGTGGAATATAGATTTATTACGGAAGTATGATGTGCCGATATTAAAACATTTATTGATGTTATGGACAAAAAGGAATAAGACTATAGGATCAAAAGGTAAATTATATATTTTAACGCCATGATATAATAATCAACTTATTCCTTTTTCATTGTTTAATAGTCATTTAAAGAATTGGGATTTTAAGGGTATAAAAATATTGCAGGATTGTTTTGTAGAAGGTCAATTTCTTTCTTTTATTCAATTGAAAGAGCATTTTGATATTACTGAAGCTTATTTATTTGTTTATTATCAACTTCGGTCTCTGGCTAAAAAAATGTATGGTATTGTCAGAGTTTGAGTCATTGATTTCTTCTATGCCTAAAACGGGTTATATTTCTGTTATGTATCAAGTATTACAAGATAATATGGATAAGTCAGAATGGGAGAAATCTAAGTTTAAATGGGAAAATGATTTAACTTTTGTGTTTCCTGAAGATTACTGGATGGATATGTGTTATGATATGACAAATGCACGATATGGAATGGATAATTATAATTTTTTGCATCAGTTATATTTAACTCCTGAGAAATTGAAAAAAATATGGCCTTAGTAATTCAGATTCCTGTTTTAGATGTGGTATGTGTGTTGGAACTTTTTTACATGCTGTTTGGTCATGTATGTATGTACAACCATTTGGGGAAGAAATTAAGTCAATTTTGGAAAAATTGTATAAGATTAAGTTACCATTAGATCCATCTGTTTTTTTTAACTGGGTTATGTGATTCCTTTAAAGGGATTGGGGTTGGATAAATTTCAAATCGCATTTGTGTATTTAGCGTTGTCTGTAGCTCGAAAATGTATAGCAAGTATATGGAAGGATAAGACAGTAATTAGTATAATGCGATGGCATATGAAATGAAAGCTTGTATTGTTAAGGATAAAATCACTTATGTTTTGCATGATAATTATTCTTTTTTTGTTAATAAGTGGTTATTATATTTGGAATATATGCATTTAGAGGTACTTTGATTTATTTTATTCTTTTTTTAGTTTTTTTATAATATATATTTCTTTGGCTCTCCTTAAGAGAGCTGGCTGAAGGGGTGGGAGGGGTTTTTTTATTTCTATTTTCATATATATAAAAATTTTGTTGTGAAGTGTATTTTGTATGTTTACCAATAATTTTTCAATAAATAAAGTTTGGAAAAAATCTTTAATTGCATATGTTATATTTAGGCTGGGGAATGTATTAGTTTTACACTGTTATATAAATTTGCATAGTAACCAGTGGGCATTGTTATAAAAGGGGGGATTTTGAATTAAAGTTTGAAGGTGAATTTTTTGTTAATAAAATAATTGTTTATTGTGTGATATGCCTTCTTTTTGGTTGTTGGCTTGATCTTGTAACACTAGCGATTTTTACCCTTTTTTGCATTATTAAACATGAATGCTACTGATCACTGGTCAGTGAGCAGTGTAAATGTTCTGCCAGCCAAGTAATGCCTCCAATTCCTAATGGCCACTACGAGGCTTGGGCCTCTTTCTCCACTGATGGGTTCTGAAGCTCGTGGCCTTGTAGGGTGTGGGGAGGAAAGGCAACTAGCCTGCCTGCCTGGTTCAGGTTAGTGGCCAGAGCTACATCGGAGGCATCGCTTTCTACCTGGAAATGTGCATTCTCGTCCACTGCATGCATGGTGGCCTTTGCGATGTAGCTTCGGACATAGTCAAAAGCCACCTGGGCTTTGGCCAATAATGGGAAGGAGGTGGATTTTAAGAGGGGGCAGACTTTATCCGCATAGTGAAGGACCCACTGGGCGTAGTAAGAAAAGAAACCCAGGCACCTCCTTAAGGCCTTCATGGCCTTCAGGATCAGGAGGTCTAACAGGGGGAACATTAAATCGGGGTCAGGTCCAGTTATACCATTTTCCACCACAAAGCCCAGAATCATCAGACATTTAGTCCAGAACTCGCACTTACTGGACTTGCACGTGAGATTCAGTGCCTTGGCCGTGTGGAGAAACTTCTGAAGATTAGCATCGTGGTCTTCCAGAGAGTGTCCACAAATGGTGACTTTGTCGAGATAAGGGAAGGTAGCCTTCAACCCGTATTCATCGGCTATTTTGTCCATCTGTCTCTGGAAGACCAAGACCCAATTGGTGATACCAAATGGGACCCTCTGAAACTGATAAAGCCGTCTGTCTGCCTCAAATGCTGTGTAGGGGCGGTCCTCGGAACAGATCAGTAACTGGTGGTATGCAGCTTTCAGATCAATGGTCAAATAGACCTGGTATTGCGCAATTTTATTTACCATGTCCGAAATTTGAGGAAGGGGGTACGCATCCAGGAGTGTGAAACTATTGATTAATTAATAGTCATTCTCTAGCCTGGACTTTTCTTCCTCTTTCACAACTATCACCTGGGCTCTACATGGACTGTTGCTGGGCTCAATGATATTTTCTTTGTGCAGCCGCTGTGTCTCGGCTCTAATAAATTCCCGATCCCCCGCACTGTATTGCCTGCTCTTTGTGGCTATTGGTTGCAATCGGGAGTCAAGTTCATAAATAGTTGGGGGGAGTCAATATTTAGGGTGGAGAGACTGCATGTGGTGTCTGGCTTTTGGAACTCTCTGTTCCACACCGTGATTGGAGGGAGAGGGCCAGAGTACTCCATGGTCATGCTTTTAAGGTGACACAAGAAGTCCATGCCCAGCAACACAGAAGAACACAAATCCTTCAGTACATACAATCGGAACTTACAAATCTCCCCCCCCCCCCCCGCCCTTTTACAGTTAGATGGACTATACAGAGTGGATCATCACAGAGTGTAAGTGTGAAGCTAGGAAAATCCGATAGTCCGTTGGGTACAGTCTTAAGTTGTATCACTGAGCAGTCGCAGAGTTTATAAAGCTCTTAGTGGAGCCAGTGTATACCAAGCAATCAGTCAAATGACCGTTTACCCACGTCAAGTTATTCAGTTGGTGAGGATTGCCAGATCCAGGATGACCGATGCCAGTGCTCCAGAAACCCCATTGCTCCCCATGCCAATGTCAACTCTCTCCTCTTGGTCCACAGGCAGACAAGATGGTGTTGACCATGAGGCGCGGAAAGATGACCACCCTCCATCTTGATCCGAAGGAGGACTAGGTAGCGTCGACCTCGAGATGTGGCAAGATGGCCGCTGTTGGTTCCTGCAATGCTTTACTTTCGGTGGTGGGTCTTGACCCAATGTGCAGCAAGATGCTGGTAGTGAGCAGCACAGAGATGCTGAGGCTGGTACTTCGGGACTCAGGCAGTGGTCAAACACCAATTTGGGGGTCGCACATGCAGTCACCCTCTTTGGGTTCCCCTTAGCCCTGTAGACCTTCACTCAGTGCCCTCGCTTACTGCATCCTGAGCACACGGCGTCCTTTGCGGGGCATCAGGTGCGAGGGTGCTGTGCCTGTCCACAGAAGTAGCATCCCCAGTCGTGCATGGCCACAGCAGACAGCACCCTGATGACCTGGTCCTCTGAAAAGATGCCGCTTTCGACCATAAGGTCATCAGCTCCCAGTTGGGACTGTTTGAGTGCTTTCACCAGCTCCAGGGTACTGGCCAAGTCTTTCTTCCCCAACTCTAGCAGTCACTGCCTTGCGAACCTCGACCTCACTCCTGCTACGAGGGTGTCCCGGATTTGTTCCTCCCTTCTCACCCAGGCAGTGACCGCTTCGAGGTGACATTTTCTAGTCAGGGCCCTCAGTTCAAGGTCATAATCGTCTAGTGACTCACCCAGATGTTGCCGACATTGAGAGAGTCAGTGCCTCACCAGCATGTCATTCTGAGGCCTTCAAGCCTTCTGTGGCAGACTCGTAAGTAGCACAGTCCCTGATGACAGAGAACCCCGGGTCTGACTAAAGAGTGAAGAACAGATCTCCGGAGGCTATCAAAGTTGATGACGTCTTCTGTGGCCATCAGGTAGGACTATAAGCACGCCAGCCAGTAGGCGAATTCCTCTGGGGACTGAGGGTCGACCTGGAGCATGCCCTGCTTCAAAGCTATTAAAATTGCAACGCAAACGATTCCTCTCAGAGACAAAGTGAGGAGTACAAACGCTTTTGATAGCTTACAATTAACGACCGGTAGATACATTAATCCTCAGGTGAATCTGAGGTTAGGCGGGAAAACCAGGGTTTATATTGGGGTAGATAAGGGTGGAGCCAAGGGAGGAGCCAACCATCTGAACAACACACACAGACAGCGAATTCCAGTTCACAACTCCTGCAACATGTTGTAAAAAATTACTTATAGACATCTATTGGGTCAGTCTCCTGTGGAAACTGGCTGCAAAGATGCCCCTGCTGTGCTATGAGATTGACCATGTCAATTCAGCAGAATGTTAAAACAGAAATGCTGGAGGAACTCAGCAGGTCTTCAGCATCAATATGAAGTAAAGATATTTAACCAACCCGGGGTTAAATATCTCCAGGGGCAGACAAATGACAAGGTGGGACAGACTGAATTTGAATTTGGAGTTTGTTTTCACACTGTCTTGATTGTTTGAAAGTTTAAGTACTGATCTTCTTGTTATTGTGCCAGGAACTTCAAAGTGCAAACAAATGAAACAAAGGAATACTGTACAAGAACATCTCCTGCACTCTCATCCACACATCCAATGCCACCCTACCTCATCAAACATACCAGGGTTACTCTCTGTTCCAAATTATAGCTTCAGCAGTCGCTCATTCCAAAAGCAGAACAGTGAAGGATAATGAAAGGTTCCAGCCCAAAAGGTCGACAATTCTGTTTCTCCCATATTTGTTACTCAACCTGTAAGATCAATGTGAATCCTTCTTAGTCCTTCAATGAAATTCAGATTAATATTTAAATTGTGAAAGATTGCAGCATGCTATTTTGCAGAGGGAATTGGGAGTGCTTGCACATGAATTACAAAAGGTTAATTTGCAGGTGCAATTAGTAATCAAGAAGATCGTGAATGGGATATTGAGAGAGGAACTGAATTTAAGAGCAGGGAGGTTCTGCAGGGAGTACTGTTTGCAGTTCTGGTCTCCTCACTTGAGAAACAATATACAGTAAAACCTCTGGTACCAGGAACCTATGGGGATTGGTAGATGCCAGATAAGTGTGTTTCCAGTTACTTGGGATTGCGTGTTGTGTGATTAATTAACAGTGAGGCATGCCAATTTTAAACCAATATTTTTTACCTATTTATTTTCCACAATTTTTTTGTTGCTTGCTTGAATGTTGGATTACAGGAGTGTTACTGTACTGGTTTTGGAGGTGGTGCAGAGGAGGAGAGTCTGGAATTCCCTGCCAAAGGAAGCAGTAGGGGTTGCCAATATTAAGTGTTCTTGAAACACAGTTAGATGGATTTTTGCAGGGGTGGGGTAAATTAAAGATTATGGGAAAAGGTATCTGGTAATACACCACTGTATACTGTTACTTGGTTACTGGCACTGTGTATAAGTTTGGTTTACATGTATGGCTGGCCCGCCTTCCCTCAGTGACTCCACCCCTAATAAAGGCAGTAAGCTAAGTCCCATCCTCAGTAGGAGTACTGGGATCAGGCGAGAACAGGAGCATGGTCCAAGTATTATGGTATTAAAAGCCTGTTGTCCTGCAACTCCAGTCTTTTGGTATTATTGATTGGGTATGAGGGTAGTTAGGTGGAGCTGAGTCCATGACAAGATCAGCCATCACCCTATAAACTGGCTCGACTGGCCAGATGGCCAACTCCTGCTCTTATTTTCTTCCATAAATTGTCTCTTCAGTATAGACATTAAGCACACAAGAATCCTGAGGGAGGAGTCACGTGATGGAGTAGTGGCCGGACGGTGAACTCCAGCCCTCTCCAGAAAAGTCGGGAAAAACAAGAGAAAATACAAAGGCACAGAAATACAAGTTAAAGAAAAGTGAATATAAAGGTGGAAAGAAGATGGAGACAAAAGGAGAAAAATCAAAATCAACGGAAAGAAGAGAGGAAGAGAAGACAACGGAGGAAAAAGGTGAAGGCCTTACCTGTCCGAAGAGGCCCGCTGTGGAGAGAAGACCCCACTACCTCAGGTCGGTAGAAAGAGAACTACAACAATGGCTCACAGAGCCGAGTAAAAGTGCGCAACCGCGCATGAAAAAAAACACACCGACGGGAGGGGGGACCAGCTGGGGAGTCGATCTCCACAGCCGGCAACGACAGCTGCAGAACACCTGCAGCAAGAAGAGACCACAGAAGACAATGGAAACAAGAAAGAAGAGGAGGAAAGGGCAGCAAAGAAACAACAGATGGTCAACCTAGAGGAAGAAGAAGAGGAAGAGGAAGAGTACAGGGAAATAGAAGAAGAAAAGAAAGGCAAGGTAAAGGAGGTACTTGCTCTTGTTAGAGGATACATGGAGTCATTTAAAGAATGGCAAACACAGGAATTCAATGATTTAAGAAGAAGAATAAACAACACAGAAAAGAAAATAAATAAAATGGATATGACCTTAACAGAAATGGGGAAAAAAATGGACAAGATGGAAGAACGGGCAATAGCAGCAGAAATGGAGGTAGAAGACTTAAAAAAGAAATTGGAGGAATCTAATAAAAAAACTAAAGAGACACAAGAATTACTAGCCCAAAAAATAGATATAATGGAAAATTATAACAGAAGAAATAACATAAAGATAGTGGGCCTTAAGGAAGATGTAGAAGGCAAGAATATGAGGGAGTTTATAAAAGAATGGATCCCTAAGGCCCAAGGATGTCCAGAACTACAGCAAGAAATGGAAATAGAAAGGGCACATAGAGCATTGGCCCCTAAACCACAACCACAACAAAAACCAAGATCTATTGTAGTAAAATTCCTAAGATATACTACAAGAGAAAAGGTACTGGAGAAGACAATGGAAAAAGTAAGAGAGGGCAACAAACCACTGGAGTATAAAGGGCAAAAAATCTTCATTTATCCAGATATAAGCTTTGAACTCCTAAAGAAGAGAAAAGAGTTCAATGCAGCAAAAGCGATTTTATGGAAGAAAGGATATAAATTTACACTGAAGCATCCTGCGGTATTGAAAATATTTATTCCAGGACAACAAAACAGACTATTCTCGGATCCAGAAGAAGCACGAAAATTTGCAGAACAATTACAAAAATAGACTGAGGGATGAAGACGGGTAATGAGAGCAAAAATTATCACGATTGATATGTATGTGGGTAAAGACAAAAATAGACTGAGGGATGAAGACGGGTAAGGAGGGTAAAAATGACCACGATTGATATGTATGCGGGTAAAGAGGTATAAGAGTGAATAGAGACAATGGGCATATGGGAAAGTATCTGTAATTAGAGGAAAACATAGAGAGTATAGACAAGAATTAATAAGGGAAGGTAATGGAATAGAGAGAATAAGGAGGGAACTAAAAGAGTGACCTTTGTGACATATAAAAAACGAAATCTTTTCTGGGGGGGGCTGGGTGGGGGGAAAAGAGCGGTCACTGCAAAATCAGTTGACGCTTGCGAGTGGATTCGCAAATCCAAATGGAGAGGGGAGATGTGGTTGTCCGACAAGGGATAAAGGGCAACTCAGGAGGGGAAGGGGAGATTGGGGATAAAGAAGATAGAAATAGGAGAATAAGGAAAATGTTGGATGTTGTAGGAATGTTGTCTGGTAAAGAGTTGAAAATAAGAAAACAGAAATGGAAAAGGAGGAAAGGTAATGATGGAAAAACGGAAAGAGAAGATAAACAAAATATAAAATGGCTACGCTGAACTATATGACTCTAAATATTAATGGAATACATAACCAAATTAAAAGGAAGAAACTACTAAATTTACTGAAAAAGGAAAAAATAGATATAGCATTTGTCCAAGAAACACATTTAACTGAATTGGAGCACAAGAAATTAAAGAGAGATTGGGTAGGACATGTAACAGCAGCATCGTATAATTCAAAAGCAAGAGGAGTGGCTATATTAATTAGCAAAAATGTGCCATTTAAAATAGAAGAGGAAATAATAGATCCAGCAGGGAGATATGTTATGATAAAATGTCAGATATATTCAGAGCTTTGGAATCTACTTAATATATATTCACCTAACGAAGAAGATCAAAAGTTTATGCAAGATATCTTTTTGAAGGTAGCTAATACGCAAGGGAACATACTAATAGGAGGGGATTTCAATCTGAATTTGGATCCAAATATGTATAAAACGGGGAAAAAAATTAACAGGAAGAACAAAGTAACCAAATTTATAATTAAATCAATGCAAGAAATGAAACTTGTGGACATATGGAGGAAACAAAACCCAAAAGAACAGGAATACTCATACTACTCGACTAGACATAAAACATACTCAAGGATAGACCTATTCCTGTTATCAGCCCACATACAAGGGAGAGTTAGGAAAACGGAATATAAAGCTAGACTATTATCGGACCACTCACCCCTGTTATTGGCAATAGAGCTAGAAGACATCCCTCCAAGAATGTATAGATGGAGATTAAACCCCATGCTACTTAAAAGACAGGATTTTAGAGAATTTATTGAAAAACAATTAAAAATGTACTTTGAAGTAAATACGGAATCAGTGGAAGATAAGTTTATACTATGGGACGCAATGAAAGCATTCATTAGAGGGCAAATAATAAGTTATGCAACCAAGATGAAGAAGGACTATAATCAGGAAACAGAGCAGTTGGAAAGGGAAATAATAAACATAGAAAAAAAATTAGCAATAAAGGAAGATACAACCAAAAGAAGAGAATTGGCGGATAAAAAAATAAAATATGAAACATTACAAACATATAAGGTGGAGAAGAATATAATGAAGACAAAACAGAAATATTATGAACTAGGGGAAAAAACACACAAAATCCTAGCATGGCAGCTTAAGACAGAGCAAACTAAGAAAATGGTATTGGCAACAAGGAAAAAAGACAAATAAATTACATATAATCCAAAAGAAATTAAGGAAAACTTCAGAGAATTCTATGAACAATTATACCGAACCGAAAACGAAGGGAAAGAAGGGAAAATAGATGAATTTTTGACTAAAATTGAACTACCAAAACTACGAATAGAGGAACAAAATAAATTAACAGAACCATTTGGAACAGTAGAAATACAAGAGATAATAAAAAATTTACCAAATAATAAGACACCAGGAGAGGATGGACTCCCAATAGAATTCTACAAAACATTTAAAGACCTAATAATACCGCCCCTCCTGGATGTAATCAACCAGATTGATGAGACACAAAACTTACCAGATTCATGTAAAACAGCAATAATTACAGTGATACTAAAACAAGGGAAAGATCCATTCTCACCAGCGTCATATAGACCAATATCTCTGCTAAACACAGATTATAAGATAATAGCTAAACTATTAGCGAACAGATTAGCAGAACAGGTACCGAAAATGGTAAATTTAGACCAAACTGGATTTATCAAAAAAAGACGCACAACAGACAATATTTGTAAATTTATTAACTTAATTCATGCAGTAGAAGGAAATAAAGCACCGGCAGTAGCAGTTGCTTTAGACGCAGAGAAGGCCTTCGACAGAGTAGAATGGAATTACTTGTTCAAAGTATTGCAAAAATTCAGTTTACCGGAGAAGTATATTAATTGGATTAAAGCATTATATAAGGGACCGTTAGCGAAAGTGACAGTAAATGGACATGTATCAAAGCAATTTAACTTAAGCAGGTCAACGCGGCAGGGATGCCCACTATCACCATTATTGTTTGCGCTAGCTATAGAACCACTAGCAGAATCGATAAGAAGAGATAATAATATAAAAGGAATAAAAATAAAAGACAGGGAATATAAAATCAGTCTGTTTGCGGATGATGTGATAGTGTACTTAACAGAACCAGAACTATCAATAAAAGAACTATATAAGAAATTGAAGGAATATGGAGAAGTGTCGGGATACAAGATAAACGTAAATAAAAGTGAAGCAATGCCTATGAATAACGCGGATTTCTCAAAATTTAAGGAGGAATCCCCATTCAGATGGCAAACGCAGGCAATAAGATACCTAGGTGTGCAAATAAACAAAAATCTAGGCCAATTATATAAACTCAATTACAATCCACTAATGAAAAAATTACAGGACGATTTAGAGCATTGGAAAGAGCTACCACTAACACTGATAGGAAGGATAAACTGTATTAAAATGAACATTTTTCCAAGGATACTATACTTATTTCAGGCATTGCCAATACAACTGACAGAAAAATTCTTCAAAGAGTTAAAGAAAATAATAAGGAGATTTTTATGGAGAGGGGGGAAACCGAGGATAGCACTAGACAAATTAACAGAATGGTATAAACAAGGAGGCTTACAATTGCCAAACTTCAAAAATTATTATAGAGCCGCACAATTAAGGTACCTATCAGATTTTTATCAAACAAGGGAAAAACCAGACTGGACGAGACTAGAATTAGATAAAATAGGGGAAAAGATACCTGAACACATATTATATAAATGGGACGAAAAATTGGTACAACATAGAACTTCTCCAGTATTACACCATCTCCTCAATATATGGAAGAAGATTCATGTAGAAAGAAATAAAATAAATTACCAAATACCAAAACTAATATTGATGCAAAATAAGCTACTCCCTTTTACAATAGACAACCTTGCCTTTAGAAAATGGGAAAAAAAAGGGATTAAAAGAATAGAAAATTGTTTTTCAGGAAGTAGATTCTTATCCTTTGAACAAATGAGAGATAAGTACAATATAACGGGAGATACAGCGCTGGCATATTACCAACTGAGATCCTACTTGAAAGATAAATTAGGAAGCAACTTGAGTTTACCAGAGGGAAGTAACCTTGAATATGTGATTACAGATACAATGTTAATCAAAAGATTTATAAAAAATATGTATATTAAACTGCAAGAAAAGGAAAATGAGGAAACAAATGGTAAAACTAAACAAAAATGGGAACAAGATTTAAATATAAAGATAAAAAAGGAAACATGGGAGAAGTTATGCTCTGGAACGATGAGAAATACAATAAATACGAGGCTGCGTATGATACAATATAATTGGTTACACAGACTATACATTACACCGCAAAAGTTAAATAAATGGGACCCAACAGTATCTGATAGATGTTTTCGATGTAAAAAAGAAAGGGGAACAACAATTCATGCAATCTGGACATGTGAGAGAGTAGAAAAATTTTGGGATGATCTCAATCAGATATTAAATAAAATAACAGAAAACAATATACCAAAGAATCCAGAGATCTTTCTCCTAAGTAACATAAAAAATAAAGAATTTGGAATTGACTTGGAGGATGCACAAAAAAGATTTGTTAAGATAGCCCTAGCTGTAGCAAAAAAATGTATTATGTCAACCTGGAAATTGGAAGATAATTTGAAAATACAACAATGGTATATAGAAATGAATAAATGTATTCCATTAGAAAAAATAACATATAGTTTAAGAAATAATATTGAAATATTCGAACAAGTATGGGAGCCTTACATTAAATACAATAGCGAAAACCTACCGGGAACAAACATTACCTAAGTTGATGGAAGGAGAAGAAAAGAAAAGAATGGACTCAGTAGAATTTCTGGTGTATTTTTGTTGAATGACAACATTGTCTAACTGAATTAATGCAACCTAGATTGTATAACTAAAATGGATGAGAGGGGGGGGGATGGGGGGGTGGCTTGGGAGGAGGGAGGGGGGAGGGAGAAAAAGTCACTGTAAATGTGTGGAAAAGAAAAAGTGTATATCATGGCTATTGTGATTTATGGTGTGAAAAATAAAAAATTAAAAAAAAAAAAAAGCACACAAGAATCCTTCCGCCTTGAAAAGCTGCTGTTAGACTCTTTCCCTTAATCGATCCCTATTTTCAAGAGCAGTGAAGCACTGAAACATGTGAATGTACGAGGAAAATAATGCACCTTTTCTCCACTCCATGGACTCCCACTGCTCAGGAAAGACAGCCAACATGCTGAACAGCAATACACAAAGGGGCTGGAGAAATTTAGCAGCATTCATAGGAAGTCTTGGGACTGAGCCCATCTTACTTCCAGGGGGAGAAGATGCCACCCAAGATTAGAAGAACAATACCTTATATTCCATCTGGGCACTCTCTAACCAGATAGCATTAACATCAAGTTCTTCAGTTTCCATTAAATCCCTCCCTGTCTCTCTCTTTCCCTATCCCTCTGACTCCTTTCTTCCAGCTCCCCACTCCCTTCCCTTACTTCTCAACTTTTTTCTCTTCTACCCTCCCACCTATATGCACCTATGACTTCTTAGCTGTTGAGCTGTACTCCTCCCCCTGCCCCTTCCTCCCTCCGCTCCTTCCCCCTCTCCCCGCATTTTTTATTCAGGCACCTGCCTGTTTTTTGCTCATAAGTGTGAGGTGATGCATTTTGGAAGGTCAAACCTAAAAGCTGAGTACAGGATTAATGGTCAGATATTTAGCAGTGTGTTGAAACAGAGGGTCCTTGAAGTTCAAATCCATACATCTCTCAGGGTTACAGAGCAGGTTGATAGGATAGTTAAAAAGATCTAAGGGATGCTGGGCTTCATTAGTTGGGGGATTGAGTTCAAGAGTCCAGAGGTCATGTTGCAGCTCTGCAAATCTGTGATGAGACCACAATTAGTGTATTGTGTTCAGTTCTGGTCACCTCATTATCGGAGAGGGTGCAGAGGAGATTTACCAGGATGCTACCTGGATTGGAAAATAAGCCATGATGTAAGGTTAGCAGACATAAGACTTTTTGGAATGAAGAAGGATGAGAGGAGACTTAATAGAGGTCCATGAGATTCTGAGAGGCATAGTTAAGGTGGACAGCCAACGCCTTTTTTTTCCCAGGGCAGTAGAACATCTGTACAAAGTGAAAGGAGGAAAGTTTAGGGGAGACATCAGGGGTAAGTTTTTTACACAGTTGTGGGTGCCTGGAATGCCTTGCTGGGGGTGGTGGTGGAGGCAGAAACATTAGAGGCATTTAATAGACTCTTAACAGGCACATGGATGAAAGAAAAATAGAGGGTTATGAGATAGGGAGGGTTTAGTATTTTTTGGTAGGAATATATAGGTCGGCACAACATCTAGGGCAGTGATTCTCAACCTTTGCTATGTCCTCTGTGATTAGTAAAGGATTAGTTAAGGTGGTTTGTGAGTGGAAAGAAAATGTCTGAAAACCACTGTTTTAATCGTACCTAATTGACTCGTATTTTGAATGGTTTCATAACTCCAAAGGAAATGGGCCAATAATAATTTTTCTCAAGCAAAATATTTCAGTAACAATTAGGTCTAGGACAGTGGTTCTCCAACTTTTTTCCCCACTCACATCCCACCTTAAGCAATCGCTTACTAATCACAGAGTACTTATGGCTTAGGGATTACTTAAAGTGGGATGTGAGTGGAAAGAAAAAGGTTGAGATCCACTGATCTAGGGTCTAAGGGCCTGTACTGTGCTGTAGCATTCTATGTTCAATGACCTGAAATGACCTTTACTTCCTATAAATGATGCATGAACTACGAACTATGATCACGGCATCTACAGACTTTCCTGTTTAACAATAAACTGAAGGAACCATCACCTCCCAGTCTCTCTCTCTCTTCTCCCTCCTTCCACTAAGGGAAATCACACACCAACTGGTTTGAAAACAGTTTCTTCCCCACAGTCATCAGGCTCCTGAATGAACCCCACTACAAAGTGCCATTGCGCCGATCGTTCTTTTCATTGAAACTCTGTGATTTGTAAATTGTGTTATTTATTCCTTTAAGATAACCTGTTTGACTACTTGCAGAAAAACCCTTCTCATTTTACAAGATACAATGTGACAAATCAATGGCAATAAGGCCAGAGATACTGTAGGTATTTTTTTGATTTTTTTTGTTTTCATGCATTCTTCCTGCATTCTTGTAAGGCAGAAGGAGATTTGTATATAGCCATCCTTTCTCACTTCAGCCCTAGATGTCTATTTATCCAATTTCCCTTTAAAAGTGTCCCTTTAATCTGCTGCCAACACCTTTGTAGCACCATCTTGCCCAAACAACTGACTGCTTTGTAAATGTAAGAAGTAAATCACGAAAATCTGTAGAAGTAAAATGTGTATAAGTGTTGAAGTAAAAACAAAATGTTGGAGAAGCTCAACAGGTCAAGCAGAGTCCTTTATGTAGCAAAGGTAAAAATACATAACCAACATTTCGGGCCTGAGCCCTTCATCAAATGATGAGAAAATGCCGGCAGGTGTGTGGTGGTACACCACCAGCCTACTGCAGGGGGTAACCTCTGTACCTGCAGGAGTGTAAGGGGACAGGTCAACACCTGGCCAGCTGTCAATCAGTCGGCCTGAATGGATCAAGCCCCACCTGGTCAGGTGTCAATCACCCTCCGGGATATAAGCCTACACCGGCCTCCTGAGGCTTCACTCAGAGTTGCTGCAGTCACAGCCAGCCTGGCTCTGTGGAAGTCTTTGTGAATTAAAGCCTGTTGTACAGTCTTACCTTGTGTATGTCTGATTCTGGCTAACAACGCACCACAAGGTGTCCAAGCAAAAGAGTGGGGGTGAGGGGGATTGGCAAAGTCAGTGATAGGTGGAGAAAGGAGGGAGGGGACAGCAGCAATGAGGGGGAGCAGGGTTGGCGGAATGAATATGGGGAAAGGGAGGGGAGAGAACTGGAAAGACAGAAAAGTGGTAGGGGAAAGAAAAGGTAGAGGGCGGGAAAGTCAATGTTAATGCCATCTGGCTGCTCTCTTGGCAGATGGCATTAACTTTGATTTCTCTGCTTTTACTAAACTTGTCTTTTCTGTCTTTCCAGTTCTCCCCTCCCTTCCCCCATACCCACCCAGCCATCCCTCCTCCCCCTCATTGCTGCTGTCCCCTCCCTCCTTTCTCCACCTATCATCTCCTGCCTTTGCCACCCCCCCCCCATCCCCTCTTGTATTCGGACACCTGCGGGCATTCTCTCATACCTCGATGAAGGGCTTAAGTCCAAAACTTTGGTTATGTATTTCTGTCTTTGCTATATAAAGGACTCTGCTTGACCTGTTGAGCTTCTCCAACATTTTGTGTTTGGGTCCTCTACCGGCATCACCTACGGCTCCTAGAACGCTTCCACCAGCGTTGTCTCCGCTCCATCCTCAACATTCATTGGAGCGCTTTCATCCCTAACGTCGAAGTACTCGAGATGGCAGAGGTCGACAGCATCGAGTCCACGCTGCTGAAGATCCAGCTGCGCTGGGTGGGTCACGTCTCCAGAATGGAGGACCATCGCCTTCCCAAGATCGTGTTATATGGCGACCTCTCCACTGGCCACCGTGACAGAGGTGCACCAAAGAAAAGGTACAAGGACTGCCTAAAGAAATCTCTTGGTGCCTGCCACATTGACCACCGCCAGTGGGCTGATATCGCCTCAAACCGTGCATCTTGGCGCCTCACAGTTTGGCGGGCAGCAACCTCCTTTGAAGAAGACCGCAGAGCCCACCTCACTGACAAAAGGCAAAGGAGGAAAAACCCAACACCCAACCCCAACCCACCAATTTTCCCCTGCAACCGCTGCAACCGTGTATGCCTGTCCCGCATCGGACTTGTCAGCCACAAACGAGCCTGCAGCTGACGTGGACATTTACCCCCTTCATAAATCTTCGTCCGCGAAGCCAAGCCAAAGAAAGATATGAAGGAGACTGTTTGACCTGTTGAGTTTCTCCAGCATTTTGTATTTTTACTTTGTAATGCATTTCCTCCTCTTTTAGAATCTAAACCTGTCTCCAGGCTTACTGCATATTTACAACAAATCAAAAGAAAAGATTTAATGTCTAAGATTTCTGTTAACGTGCACTGGGATCTGATCAACCACATTTTTTTTGTCTCACAATGATAACAACAAAAAGCTTATTGTCATGTCCTGTGGTGAGATGTTTCCTCCATTGTATATAGTTACAATTGATTACTGTATATATGGAGCTGGCCCCGCCCACTGATGACTCATACCCTATGACTCCTCCCCTATGGTTCTGGGCCATAAAGGTCGAGCAACCTCTCCCTTCCCTCCATTCCTAGACCTGGATCTGGGCCAGCAAGGTTCTTCTGTATATTAAAGCCTATTGTTCCCTCTGCCTAGTCTTTATGGTTACTGGTAGTGCACTACAATTTAATGTACAGAAGTTATCTCTCCAGCAATGGAGAAGCTGCCGCACCCCGATCGGTTAGAAGTGGACCCCCCGATCTCCAGGAGCGTCTGAACAGAATGAGCTGAACAGTGGATCAGCTGCTCTAGTAACGAGGCCGCTGCTGAACTGGTCGATTCTGATGAGAAGAAGCTCAAAGTGCTGCAAGCAAGAGTCGGCCAGGGAGCTTTCCAAGCCATCAGAAGCAGTGAGATTTACGCCGAGGCAGTGGCTGAGCTTCGGACCCTCTACAAACCAAAGGTCAACGAGGTGTACTCGTGTTGCCACCCAGCGTCCCAAAAACAGCAGCCTGGTGAGTAGGCCGAAGAGTTCATTTATCCCCGGCTTGTACTGGGGAGAGACTGTAGGGGTAGTTCCACGGCTCCTGTATCGGTGGAACAGGAGTGAGTCAAAGACCTGGTCCAGGTTGCCTGTGTATTGGGGTTGAGATCTGACTACATAAGGCAGTGCCTGCTCGAGGAAGACCAGTTGCCACTGAAGCGAGCCATACTGCTGGTAAGGACACGATGCTTGGCCCAGCGCCATGCGGAATCGATCATGGACAAAAGTGTGCACCCCAAAAATGCCGCCATCTTGGGAGATGGCCTCAGGGACAGCTGATCTGACCCTCCCTCTGGATCGAGCATCAGAAGTGCTACTTCTGTGGCCAGACGAAACATCCGCGACGACTCTGTCCCGCGAGGGGTGTTAGCTGCTCCGGCTGCGGAAAGAGGGGTCATTATCTGCGGGTATGTAAGGCCAGAAACTCCCCGTGATGCAGGGTGGCGTGTACGACCAACAAGCGAGCCCTACCTACACTTCCAGTGCCAACTGCATGCACGGTAAGAGGAGCGCTATCTTGGCTGCTGTTGCCCTCATCCTCTACATGGACTGTGCAGTCGCAGCCCGCTTCGCTGACATCACTTCCACCTTATTCCTCAACCTCAGCAGCCATGAACATGTGGTCAACATGGAGGCTGCCATCTTGTGCGTCAGGCCTCCCCGCCGACAACTAAGACGATGATCCGATCCTTGCTTCGATTACATTGAACCAGGCCAGCGCTCATTTGATCACTTCATGATGCAGATTGAGGTGAATGGACAGAAGTTGGACTGTCTCTTCGATAGTGGCAGTACGGAGAGCTTCATCCATCCTGATGTGGTCCGCAGACTCTCGCTTCCAGTCTGGCCGATAAACAGCTCCATTTCATTGGTAGCAAAAGACCATCAAACAGACATTAGTGGGTACTGTGTGGTGTCTTTGTTGGTGGGGGTGAAATGTTACGATAACTTTTCCTTACTGGTCAGCCCCAGCTCTGCGCGCCGATCCTCGTGGACCTCGACTTCCAGAGTTCGGAGGCCCTCAATCGCCCTTCACACTAAGCAACCCACAACTCGCAGATCCCTCCCCCCTCTCCCAGCCCCCAGCACCGGCCTGCAGTCTCACCACCCTTCGAATGTCCTCTCCGTCACTATTCGCGAACCTGGCCCCAGAGTGCCACCCTATAGCTACCAAAAGCAGGCGCTAAAGCACCAAGGACATGGATTTATCCGGGCCGAGGTTCAGCAACTCCTGTCGGAGGGGATCATCGCCCCTAGCTCTAGTCCCTGGATGGTCAGGGGTGGGAGCAAGCCCCAGAGGGAGGGAGCTGTGTTGGATTTACTGTTAGGGAATGAGATGGGTCAGGTGACAGAGGTTTGTGTGGGGTCCAGTGATCATAGCTTCAAGGTAATTATGGAAAAGGATAGGTCTGGGCCCAGAGTTGAGGTTTTTGAGTGGGGAAAAGCTAGGTTTGAGGAGATGTGAAAGGATTTACAAGGGGTGGATTGGGACAATTTGTTTTCTGGGAAAGATGTAATAGAGAAATGGAGGGTCTTTTAAAGGAGAGATTTTAAAGAGTACAAAATCTTTAAATACCTGTTAGGTTGAAAGGTCAGGTCAAAAGTTTGAGAGAGCCATGGTTCTCAAGGGATATTGGAAACTTGGTTCGAAAAAAGAGGGAGTACTACAATAAATATAAGAAACAGGGAAAAAAGATGTTTGGGTACTATATTGAATGTAAAAAGAATCTTAAGAAAGAAATTAGAAAAGCTAAAAGAAGGTATGAGGTGGCTATAGCAAGCAGGGTGAAAATAAATCCAAAGGGTTTCTACAAATATGTAAATAGCAAACGGAAAGTGAGAGATAAAATAGGTCCAATAGAGAATCAGAAAAGACAAATGTGTGTGGAGCCAAAAGAGATGGGGGAGGTCTTGAACAATTTCTTTTCCTCATTATATATTGAGGAGAAGGATATTGAACTGTGCAGGGTAAAGGAAGCAAAGGGGATATATATGGAGACTATAGTGTTTAAGAAAGAGGTAGTACTGGAGCTTTTGAAACATATAAAGGTGGATAAGTCTCTAGTTCCTGACAGATTTTCCCCAGGACCTTGAGAGAAGTTAGTGAGGAAATAGCGGAGGCTCTGGCAGCAATTTTTCAAATGTCATTAGTGACGGGTATAGTGCCGGAGGATTGGCGTGTTGTGCATGTGGTTCCTTTGTTTAAAAAGGGTTCGAGGAGCAAGCCTAGCAATTATCAGCCTGTAAGTTTGACGTCTGTGGTAGGTAAATTGATGGAAAGCGTTCTTAGAGATAGTATATATAAGTATATGGAGGGACAGGGTCTGATCAGCGACATTCAACACGGATTTGTGTGTGGAAGTTCATGTTTGACCAATCTTGTTGAATTTTTTGAAGTGACTAGGAATGTTGATGAGGGTAGAGCAGTGGATGTTGTCTATATGGGCTTCAGTAAGGCCTTCGATAAGGTTCCGCATGGGAGGTTAGTTAGGAAGACTAAGTCCTTGGTATTAATTTGGAGATAGTCAAATGGATTCAACAGTGGCTGAAAGGAAGGTGCCAGAGAGTAGTAGTAGATAATTGTTTGTCAGGATGGAGGCCAGTGACCAGCGGTGTACCTCAGGGTTCAGTATTGGGACCGTTGCTCTTTTTCATATATATTAATGATCTGGAGGATGGGGCAGTATATCAGATTAGTAAATATGCAGATGATACTAAAATAGGGGGAATTGTGGATGATGAAGAGGGTTTTCAAAGATTGCAGAGGGATTTAAACTGCTTAAAGGAGTGGGCAGAAAGATGCCAGATGGAGTTTAATGCTGATAAATGTGAGGTGCTTCATTTTGGAAAGAATAATCAAAGCAAGACATATGTGGTAAATGGGAGGGTGTTGAAGAATGCAGTGGAGCAGAAAGATCTAGGAATAACGGTGCATTGTTCCCTGAAGGAAGGAGTGCATGTGGACAGGGTGGTGAATAAATCAGTGCATAGAATATAGGAGTTGGGAAGTAATGATGAAACTGTACAAGGCATTGGTGAGGCCAAATTTAGAGGACTGTGTGCAGTTCTGGACACTGATTTATAGGAAGGATATTAAGAAGATAGAAAGAGTGCAGAGAAGATTTACAAAAATGTTGCCTGGGTTTCAGCATCTGGAATACAAGGAAAGATTGAGCAAATTAGGTCTTTATTCCTTGGAACATAGAAGGCTGAGAGGGGATTTGATAGAGGTGTTTACAATAATGAGAAGGATAGAGTTGATGTGGAAAGGCTTTTCCCATTGAGAGTAGGAGAGATGGATACAAGAGGTCATGGGTTGAGAGTTGACGGGCAAAGGTTTAGGAGTAACATGAGGGGGAACTTCTTTACTCAAAGAGTGGTTACTGTGTGGAATGGGCTTCCAGGAAAGGTGGTGGATGCAGGGTCAATTTTGTCATTTAAGAAAGAGTTAGATAAGTATATGGATGGGAGGGGGATGGAGGGATATGGGCAGAGTGCTGGTAAGTGGGATTAGAGGAGGGTACTTGGATCAGTGCAGACTAGAGGACCAAATTGGCTTGTTTCCGTGCTGTAATGGTTATATAGTCAGATGATTAACCTCTTCACACAGCTGGATTCATACCCCCTTCCCCGGATGGCCAACATGGTCAACAGGATCACTTAATATCAGGTATTCTCAACTATTGACCTTAAGACAGCCTATCACCAGCTTCCCCTCCGCCCGACTGACCGTATCTGAAAAGGCTTCGAGGCCGATGGTAAACCTTTTCATTTCCTTCGAGTCCCCCTTTGCATTACCAATGGTGTCTCAGCGTTCCAAAGGGTGATGGACCGGATGGTGGAGGAGCACAGCCTGGCAGCGACGTTTCGCTATTTAGATAATGTCACCCTATGTGGCCATGATCAGCAGGACCACAAGACTAACCTTCCTAAATTTCTGTGGACTGCAAAGTCCCTCAATCTCACATACAACAAAGACAAGTGTGTCTTTAATACCAATCGCCTGGCACTCCTGGGATGTGTCATGGCATATGGTGTCATTTCCTCGAACCCCGACTGCATGCGACCCCTTATAGAGCTCCCAGTCCCAAACACCCTGAAAGCACTGAAGAGGTGCCTGGAGCTGCTCTCTTACTATGCAGAATGGGTGCCCAATTACGCTGATAAGGCCCACCCCCTCATTAGGTCCACAACTTTCCCATTATCAACGGAGGCCCAGGCTGCATTCCATCTCATCCGAGGAGACATCGCAAAGGCCACGATGCATGCCGTGGACGAATCCATCCCCTTCTAAGTGGAGAGTGATGCCTCCGACTTTGCGCTGGCTGCAACACTCAACCAGGCAGGCAGGCCAGTAGCATTTTTTTCACGTACCTTTCATGACCCTGAGACACGGCATTCCTCAGTCGAGAAGGAGGCATAGGTGATTGTTGAGGCAGTGTGCTATTGGCGCCACAACCTGGCCGGAAAAAGCTTTACCCTGCTGACGGACCAGAATGCCGTCACCTCCACGTTCAATATGAAGCAGTAGGGTAAAATTAAAAATGACAAGATACTCAGATGGAGAATCGAGCTCTCCACCTACAACTATCTTGTACCAGCCAGGTAAACTCAACGATCCACCTGATGCCCTATCCGCCAGCGTACACCTCGACCATCTCCAAGCACTGCACCACACCCTTAGCCATCCCGGAGTTATAAGACTGTTCCACTTCATCAAGATTCAGAACCTTCCGGACTCCATTGAGGATATCAGGTCCATGACCAGACGCTGTCAGGTCTGCGCTGAATGCAAGCCACAGTTCTACAGACCCAACAAGGCCCACCTCATAAAGGCCACTTGCCTGTTTGAATGACTGAGTGTTGATTTCAAGGGCCCCTTCCCCTCATCAAACAGGAACATTTATTTCCTAAATGTGATCGACGAGTACTCCTGGTTCCCTTTTGCCATTCCCTGTCTGGATATGACCTCGGCCACTGTGATAAAGACACTGCACAGTATCTTCACTCTGTTTGGGTACCCTGATTACATCCACAGCGATCGGGGGCCTCGTTCATGAGTGAGGAGCTGCGGCAATACTTTCTGGCCAGAGGCCAGTAGGACCACCAGCTATAACCCCAGGGGTAATGGCCAGGTGGAGAGGGAAAACGCCACTGTGTGAAAGGCTGTGCTCCTGGCCCTAAAGTCTCAGGGTCTGCCAGTGTCTCACTGGCAGGACGTCCTGCCAGAGGCATTATACACCATCTGGTCCATCCTGTGCACTGCTACAAACACCACCCCGCATGATCGCATGTTTGCTTTCCCCAGGAAGTCAGCGAATGGGCCCTCGGTGCCCTCCTCGTTGGCAACGCCATGCCTGGTCCTGCTCCGGAGACACACAAGGGGCTATAAGACTGACCTATTGGTCCAGGAGGTACACCTCATCCATGCTAACCCTCAGTATGCTTTTGTAAGGTACCCCGACGGCCACGAGGATACAGTACCTGTCTGGGATCTGGTGCATGCCAGAGAGCTTGGACCAACCCCATACACCCCTGACCACCCAGAGTTTATCACGATCCCTCAATGGGACTCAATGTTAGGGGCAGACTCGCCTGGGATACCACCCCCTACGAACCTCACTCCAATAGGGCCAGCTCCCCTTAGGGCACTGTCCCCACCTCTCTCTCATACCGTTGCCGACATCACCCCAACACAGATAATACCCTCTCCACATAGCCAGATGGTGGCCCCGTCCCTTGAGACTTGGCCGGCGGAACAGCAGAGCACCCCCACCCCTGCTCTCCACAAAACCCATAGCTGAATCTTTAGTCTTGGCAGTTTTCTTTATTGTTCAATGACTGAAGGGGGTTTTGTTTTAAAAGGAGGGGTGAATGTGGTGATGTTTCCTCCATTGTATATAGTTATGATTGATTACTGTATATGTATATATATATATATATATATATAATATATATATATATATATATATATATATATGGAGCTGGCCCGCCCACTGTTGACTCATACCCTATGACTCCTCCCCTGTGGTCCTGGGCCATAAAGGTCGAGCCACCTCTCCCTGCCCGCCATTCCTATCCATGGATCCGGGCCAGCAAAGTTGTTCTGTACATTGAAGCCTATCGTTCCCTCAGCCTAGTCTTGGTGGTTTTCTGGTAGTGCCCTACACCCCACCTAATGGGGATCAGTCACCAGCAGTGTCCTGCTGTGCTATGCGAGAAGGTCCCTAATCTCCTTCTAAGAGCTAATGTTGCTCCTCATGAGCCACCAATACTTCAGAAATTATTTGAGATGTCAAGAGAGGTCAAGTTTATTGTCATCAGATTGCACGAGTACAACTCAACGAAACAGCGTTCTCTGTCCTCGGTGCAAAACTACCAGACATAATACACATACAGGCAAACAATACATATTCAGGGCAAATATTTATATATACAAATAAATAAATATTGCTCTGTGAATACGAGAGTCTCAGATGGTTAGTGTGGGTAGTTCCTTTGGTCGTTCAGCGTTCTCACTGCCCATGGGAAGAAGCTGCTCCTCAGCATGGAAGTGCAGGCTCTGATACTCCTGTATCTCTTTCTCAGTAGGAGCAGCTGAAAGGGGTCCTCAATGATTTTAAGCGGTGTCTTCAGACAACCATCCCAGTACATCACTTCAATGGGAGGGTGGGAGACTCCACTGATCCTCTCTGCAACTCTTATGGGCCATTGGGTTGACCTCCAATCCATTTCTCTGCAGCAACCGAACCACACTGTGATACAGCCAGCTGGGGATGCTCTTGATAGAGCTCCTGCAGTAGGTTGACATAATGGGAGCCAGTCGTCTTGCCTACTTCACTCTTCTCAGTTGCTGTGGCACCTTCCTGACAAGTGAAGAGATGTTGAGTTTCCATGATAGATCACTGGTTAAACGAACTCCAAGGAACTTGGTGCTCTCCACTCTCTCTACTGCAGAGTTGATGTGTAGTGGAGGGTGATTGTTCCTTGGCCTCCTGAAGTCCTTCATCTTCCCCATGTTGAAACTTGGGTTGCCACATCACGAGATTTATACAAATGCGTTGAAATTATGGTTAGTGTAGCGGTTAGCGCAATGCTATTGCAGTGCCAGTGACCCAGGTTCGAATCCAGCACTGTCTGTAAAGAGTTTGTACGTTCTCCCATGTCTGTGTAAGTTTCCTCCGAGTGCTCCAGTTTCCTCCCTCCCTTCAAAACATACAAACTGCGGTCGTGGGTTAATTGGAGTATTTGGGTGGAGGCACAGGCTTGAGGGCCAGAACTGTACTGAACATCTATAATTCTTGCTTGCTGCAGCTATACAGGTACCTACAATACTTAAAATATTTATAATAAACAATAAGTACAAAGTAAATTATATTTAGGCATACAGCACAATAACAATGAGTCCATACTACACAGTTTACACCCCATGAACCTACATCCCCAGTGTGTTTCAAATGATGGGAGGAAACCAGAGCCCCCAGGGAAAACTACGCAGACATGGGGAGAACGTACAAACTCTTTACACACAGGGTGCGATTTGAACTCTGGTCTGTAAAAGGATTGTATTAACCACTATGCCCACCATGCTGCCCCCAATGCTAACCGTGCCACCCCAATGACACCTGTGCTGCCCTGTAATGGAGGATTTAGACTAGCTTATGAAAGAAGGGATGCAGTTGGATCAGAAGACCTAATCTAAATTCCACCATGGGGCCCTAGACTAGCTGATGCAAGAAGGGATGCAGTTGCATTAGAAGACAATAATCTCAATTCCACTATGAGGCCCAAGATGCATATTTAGTAGACACACCTAAATTCTACTATGAGGCCCAGGATGCAGTTGAATAGGAAGACATTATCTAAATTTACACTATGGGGCCCAGGGATGCATATGAATCAGTAGACATTATCCAACCTCCACCATGAGGTCAAGAGATGCAGTTGTCTTTTGTTGGTCGCAGACTGTCAGGAGACCTTGAAGATAATTAAATCATTTGTTCAAAGAGATAAGATCTGAAGTAAACAACTTTTGGGTAATATTAAGCCATGGTCCCACTGCTGAAGTTTGAGACTCTCCAAGAGGTGGCAACATCTCTCAGCAAGAAGAAGAACTTCAAGATTCCAAACCAACGTCCCGGTCTGGGGAGGTGGAGAAGTTGCTACCGGCGCCCAGACAACCTACTACAAGTGTGCAGTCGTCGCCTTGTTTTGGCAGTTGGGACCAGTCCAGGCATTGATAAGTATAATTGGGAAGGGCTTGCATATTGTAGTGTGAATTCAGCTTTAGATTTAGTAATAAAGACTTGTCTCAACTGAACTGCTCTCGGTGAGTGTGTCTGTTTTATTTCGGTAGCTCGAACACTGTGACCAATCTAAAACGAACAAAGTGAGAGCTACAAGTTTACCCGACATGCCCCAGTACCAACTGTGCCGCCCCAAAACCAAATGTGCCACCCGAATGCCAACCATGTTGCCCTAATGCCACCATGGTGTCCCAATGCCACCGTGCCGCTCCAATGCCACCGTGCCGCTCCAATGCCACCGTGCCACTCCAATGCCACCGTGCCGCTCCAATGCCACCGTGCCGCTCCAATGCCACCGTGCCGCTCCAATGCCACCACGGTGCCCCAATGCCACCGTGCTGCTCCAATGCCACCACGGTGCCCCAATGCCACCGTGCCACTCCAATGCCACCGTGCCGCTCCAATGCCACCTGTGCTGCCCCAATGCCACCTGTGTTGCCCCAAAACCAAATGTGCTGCCCCAATGCCAACTGTGCCACCCCCAATGCCCACCGAGCTGCCCTTAACACACAAGAGAAAAAGATAACTTTAAAAATGACAACTTTTCACTTGCAAACAATGCAAAAAATATGACGTTACAAGAGTAATTTACAGATTTTTATTCAGTAATTCTGCTCCGGACGTCCCGTCTGCGCTTGTGAAATAGGTCGGTCACATCCACTCGGACAAGGCGCACAATAGCAGTTGCTGTTTCCTTTTGCCCCAAGAGCTGGTCAAGGATGTGGCTGGTTCAGCGGGCACGGGGAGGGTCGTCCAGTGACCCAGTCGGGTATCAGCAACTTTGTTCCGTTTTGCTTTGGAAAGGTTTCCAGATTCGACATCCAGGTGGACAAGTGCGGTTTCTCGATGTTAACTTTGAACAGACCAGGATGCAATCTCACTGCTGCCCAAACCTGAAGTGCGTGTGGGAACAGATGGACCGAGCTGGAGGCTCCCTGCCGCACGGAACAGACGGGCGTGACCACACTGGAGGGCAATCCTGGAGCTGCAGCAGCTCGGTGTCCATGGATATTAACCAGCTTGAGGTGCAGTATGACTCCATGCGGCAGAAACAGAGGGAACAGACGCGCGTCGTCTTCGGGCCAGGTGAGCTGCTAAATTTGCTGTGCCCCCCACACCCCCTCTCGGGCTGTGGGGGGGGGGGGGGGTGGCACTGCTTGCTCGCAGCTCTGAACTCGCTGCGCGCTGGCTGGACGGTTTGGCACTGGGACAGGCTTTCCCTCCCGTTCGACCAGGGGTGGCCAAACTTTTTTTGGGTGGAGGGCCACATCCAGAAAAACATAAGGAGGCACGGGCAGTTTTCAACCAGTCACCGTGCAAAGAAAACCTTTTCAGACCAGAAACCCCCTCCCCCCCCCCCCCCCGTGCCATCAAAAACCTCCTTTTTAGACCAGAAACCCCCCCTGTACCATCGAAAACCTTTTTAGACCAGAAACCCCCCTGTGCCATCGAAAACCTCCTTTTTAGACCAGAAACCCCCTGTGCCATCGAAAACCTTTTTAGAACAGAAACCCCCTGTACCATCGAAAACCTCCTTTTTAGACCAGAAACCCCCTGTGCCATCGAAAACCTCCTTTTTAGACCAGAAACCCCCTGTGCCATCGAAAACCTTTTTAGAACAGAAACCCCCTGTACCATCGAAAACCTCCTTTTTAGACCAGAAACCCCGTGCCATCGAAAACCTTTTTAAACCAGAAACCCCCCTGTACCATCGAAAATCTTTTTAGAACAGAAACCCCCTGTGCCATCGAAAACCTTTTTAGACCAGAAACCCCCCTGTGCCATCAAAAACTTCCTTTTTAGACCAGAAACCCCCCTGTTCCATCAAAAACCTCCATTTTAGACCTGAAACCCCCCCTATGCCATCGAAAACCTCCTTTTTAGACCAGAAACCCCCCTGTACCATCGAAAACCTTTTTAGACCAGAAACCCCCCTATGCCATCGAAAAACATCCTTTTTAGACCAGAAACACCCTGTGCCATCGAAAACCTCCTTTTTAGACCAGAAACCCCCTGTGCCATCGAAAACCTCCTTTTTAGACCAGAAACCCCCTGTGACATCGAAAACATTTTTAGACCAGAAACCCCCTGTACCATCGAAAACCTCCTTTTTAGACCAGAAACCCCGTGCCATCGAAAACCTTTTTAGACCAGAAACCACCCTGTACCATCGAAAATCTTTTTAGAACAGAAACCCCCTGTGCCATCGAAAACCTTTTTAGACCAGAAACCCCCCTGTGCCATCAAAAACCTCCATTTTAGACCTGAAACCCCCCCTATGCCATCGAAAACCTCTTTTTTAGACCAGAAACCCCCCTGTACCATCGAAAACCTTTTTAGACCAGAAACCCCCCTGTGCCATCGAAAAACATCCTTTTTAGACCAGAAACGCCCTGTGCCATCGAAAACCTCCTTTTTAGACCAGAAACCTCCTGTGCCATCGAAAACCTTTTTAGACCAGAAACCCCCTGTGCCATCAAAAACCTTTTTAGACCAGAAACCCCCTGTGCCATCGAAAACCTCCTTTTTAGACCAGAAACCCCCTGTGCCATCGAAAACCTCCTTTTTAGACCAGAAACCCCCTGTGCCATCGAAAACCTCCTTTTTAGACCAGAAACCCCCTGTGCCATCGAAAACCTCCTTTTTAGACCAGAAACCCCCTGTGCCATTGAAAACCTCCTTTTTAGAACAGAAACCCCCTGTGCCATCGAAAACCTCCTTTTTAGACCAGAAACCCCCTGTGCCATCGAAAACCTCCTATTTACACCAGAAACACCCTGTGCCATCGAAAACATCCTTTTTAGACCAGAAACCCCCTGTGCCATCGAAAACCTCCTTTTTAGACCAGAAACCCCCTGTGCCATCGAAAACCTCCTTTTTAGACCAGAAACCCCTTGTGCCATTGAAAACCTCCTTTTTAGACCAGAAACCCCCTGTGCCATCGAAAACCTCCTTTTTAGACCAGAAACCCCCTGTGCCATCGAAAACCTCCTTTTTAGACCAGAAACCCCTTGTGCCATCGAAAACCTCCTTTTTAGACCAGAAACCCCGTGTCATCGAAAACCTCCTTTTTAGACCAGAAACCCCCTGTGCCATCGAAAACCTCCTTTTTAGACCAGAAACCCCGTGTCATCGAAAACCTCCTTTTAGACCAGAAACCCCCTGTGCCATCGAAAACCTCCTTTTTAGACCAGAAACCCCGTGTCATCGAAAACCTCCTTTTTAGTCCAGAAACCCCCTGTGCCATCGAAAACCTCCTTTTTAGACCAGAAACCCCGTGTCATCGAAAACCTTTTTAGACCAGAAACCCCCCTGTACCATCGAAAACCTTGTTAGACTAGAAACCCCCTGTGCCATCGAAAACCTTTTTAGACCAGAAACCCCCCCCCCCGTGCCATCGAATACCTCCTTTTTAGACCAGAAACCCCCTGTGCCATCAAAAACCTTTTTAGACCAGAAATCCCCTGTGCCATTGAAAGTTCATTTTTCTAGCAAAATAACAATACTTCATGACTGAACTGTTGACATTTTACAATTGGCATTTCTGGATCTGCTGCTCTTAAATTTAATTTAAAAGTCTAATTGAAAAAGCAGAGCAAAATAAAAAGATGGGTTCAAAATAAGAACAGGGGAAAAAAATCAAGAAAAGGACAAGGCCAACTCCAACATTCCTCCACAACTCTCAGTGAGTACAGTGAGCTCAAGTGTCCACCTTAATGATTATGGTGTAATGTGTAAATCTGGAGATAGGCTGTTAAAGGTAGCAGATTCCTTGCATATCAAACAAACACACTTCCCTTGACGACTTAAAGGTATTACTGCACTTCCTTGGTATTACCTGTATTTTTGGTTCCGCCATGCTTATTCAACCAAGGTAAACTTTTTTGAACTGAGGTAAACACTTTAATCGATGAGAAACATTGCAATGGTTGATCTGGTACAGTGTTCTCAATCTTTTTATCCCACTCACATGCCACCGGGGTCATCGCCAAGGGGGCATCTGTGGGTATTGCCCCCCAAAACGAGGTGCTGTGACCCACCATACATTTGCGGTCATCGCTGCCCGTCAGACCTGCCCCCCCCCCCCCCACATCACTAGCATCTAGCATGATGCACGCCAGTGACTCTCCACCTGCCCACGGCCGCGTCACTAGCGTGCTTCAAGTGTCAGTAGCGTCTAGTGATGCTTGACACAATAAAAGGAGCACTCTCATCTCCTCTGTTGGAGGGGTGGATGAATGTCAGGTAGGTCCCGGTATCCAATAGCCCCTGTCGACAAATAGGTCCTGGCTACCACTCCCCCCCCCCCACCCCCACCAGCTGAACAAGCTCCCCTCTAACACACTAATGCTCCCCTCTAACATTCATTGTGGCACTGACTCTGAATACCACCTTAAATAATCCATTACTAACTAGAGTACCTAGACTCAGGGGTCATAGTTTGGCTGCCCTGTGTTAGACAATCTGATCACATCATTCAGGAAAAAAAAATCAATTGGCCCAATGTGTTATCCAAAATCCACAACCAAATAGGTTTTTGTCAGACTGTTTCCCAGGAACTGTTCTTCAGGATAAAAGATCACCCATCCAAGGAATCCTGAATCTTGTGTAGACCAGATTGGTTTATATATCTTGTGCCTAAAAATTCCCTTGGATTTAACTTGGACTGTCCAGAAAATTGAGTGGAGGAACTGAAAGGGAGGTGTGGAGAAATGATGCAGTACAGACAGGTTAGTGGAGATCAGATCAGAATTGTCCACAGTGATAACATTGTTTTGTATGCTATCCATGCAACTCAACCTCATAGTGAAACTAAAATTAATATAGTGTTAAAAGGAAACAAAAGTACCAGAGAGATTAAGTTGTCTGGGACTGTACTCACTGGAATTTAGAAATATGGAAACATAAAATTATGAAAGGCATTGATAAGACAGAGGTAGGCAAGATGTTTCCATTGGTGGGGAGACCACAGCTAGGGGATATAACTCAAGATTCAGGGAAGTAGATTTAGGACGGAGATGAGGAGGAACTGATTTCCCCAGAGGGTGGGGAATCTGTGAAGTTCTCTGCCCATTGAATCAGTGGAGGTGACCTCAGTAAATATATTTAAGACAAGCTTGGTGAATTAAGGGACATGGGGATAATGCAGGACGGTGGAGGTGAGCCTATCATCAGGTCAGCCATGATCTTACTGAATGGTGGAGTAGGCTTGATGGGCTGGATGGCCGACTCCTGTACCTATTTCTTATGTTGTGTTAACATGCATTGAGTTTGAACTGGTTTAAGGAACAGGATGGTCTAATCCTTAAATATTTTGTTTATCTAAATTCCTGGTTGCATATTATGTTATTGAAACTACTCCCTCTCTCTTTGCTTTACATTATAATATTATTCATAAATTAAAATATTTACTTGTGGCAATTTGCCATTTAGCATAAATCTTTGTCTTATGACACTGGAAAAGGTGTTGCAATTTTCCTTGGGTAGATTTTTCTTTTTAAAATATTTTTATTGCTTAATAGTGTAATTCGTGTTGCATTTATAGAACAGAAGGAAACTATCATAACATATACATTATATAACTGATAAAAATGCACTAATTAACAATTTCCATTATTGATTAATATTGTTAAAATTAAAAATGAAAATCACATGAATTATATGATAAGCAATCGGCTCATTACTTGTGCATCTTGGCGCCTCACAGTTCGGCGGGCAGCAACCTCCTTTGAAGAAGACCGCAGAGCCCACCTCACTGACAAACGACAAAGGAGGAAAAACCCAACACCCAACCCACCAATTTTCCCTTGCAACCGCTGCAACCGTGCCTGCCTGTCCCGCATCGGACTTGTCAGCCACCAATGAGCCTGCAGCAGACGTGGACATACCCCTCCATAAATCTTCGTCTGCGAAGCCAAGCTAAAGAAGAAGAAATATTATTATCTAGGACCATCATAAAGAAACTAATCAGCTTATTTAAAAAAAAGAAAAAAAAACTAATGCTAATCTAAACCCCTCCCTCAAATCAAGGTTACTTATAGAAACAAACAAAGAGAAGAGAAAGAACAACAAAACTGGATCAGATCACTACCTCCAGAAGCTAGACAGAGCATCGTCGGAGCAGCCCAACAGACTAAAACTGCCATCCTTGATAATATTCTATGAATGGACCCCATATATTTTCAAACTGGAACTTTTTACCTTTGATATTACATCTAATTATTTCCAAACGTAACTATGCCATTACATCATGCAGCCACTGTGCATGAGTCAGAGGAAATTCATCTTCCCTCTTCATTAAAATCCCTCATCTAGCTATCAGCGTACTAAAAGCTAAAACCTTCTCTTGAGATACTGAAAGACATAGTTGGATCGTGAGTGATGCTAAACAAGACAATTGGAGGACATAGATCTATTTAAGTCTTAAAAATCATTGATAAAGATTGAAAAATATTCTCCCAGAATCTTCCTAATTTGGGACATTCCCAAATCAGGTGAATTAGTGAGGCCTCTGAAATTTGACACCTTTCACACAATGGATCAACGCCATAAAAATGAGATAATTTCAGTTTAGACATATGTAGTCTGTGTACCACTTTATATTGTTATAAACAAGACCTAGCACAAAATGACGAATCATTAATCAAACCAGAGTAGAATACCAGTCTTTATCTGAGAAGGTTATATTAAGATCTCGTTTCAGGTAGATTTTCTCCCTATTTACTTGTCAAAGTGGGGCAAGGTTACTGGAGAAGACAGAAACCAAATATTGAGCCACATCCCATCAGCATGACAACAGGTGATGATGATGTGATTTTATTGTCATATACACAAGTACAATGCACAAATGCACTGAAATTCTTACTTGTGGCAGCCACACAGGTACACAGGTCACATCAACTTCAATAGAGTACATTAACTAACTGCAATTCAACCCTAACTCGAACCTACCAACCTGCACTTTGGGATGTGGAAAAAAAATGGAACGTGGAAACCAATGCTGTAACAGACATGGCTGAAGGTCAGGACTGGACCCAGCTCTCTGCCACTGTAGATAAAAAGGAAAATCTGCATTTATCATCGTCAAGTACAGAGAACAAATATGCAGGAGAGATTCAGCAGGTCTCACAACATCCAGGGGAAGTAAAAGGTGACCAACTTTTTGGGCCTGGGCCCTTTGTCAGGATTAATTAAAAAGACAGGGAGATACCTGAACAAAAGAGGTGGGGGAGGGAAGAGGAGAGAGGAAGGCGAAGGGGGAGAAGCACAAGCTGGTAAGGGGTGGATACAGATAGGAGGTAAAAGAGGAAGATACTGAGGTGATAGGGAGAGGGAAGTGGGTAGCCCTCTAATAGGAAGAGAAAGGGAAGGGAATGGGGAGCTAGATGAAAGGATGTTTATCTTTTACTTCCAATAGGTGCTGCATGACCTACTGAGCTTCTCCAGCACATTTGAGTATTGTCTCAATTGTAGTGCCACTAATTTCTAATGACTTGCATTGGGACCCTTGGTCCTTTATTTAGGTTTTCCAAGAATAACTAAGTTCCAAAAGATCTAGATTTCAAACGATGACAGGCAGAAGGCAGAATTATTGGCTCCCTGTCAACCAATAAAGGAGCTCTGCTGTTATGTACTCATGAACCTTTGCCCCATTGTAATTCAATTCCAGCACGTTCCATCTCCATGATCTTGATGTCATCAAAACTTCTGCAGCCTGTGGATTAACTCCCCACAGTATTGTTCCCCCATTCTCCTGTGCTGACTTGGAAAATAAATCGGAGAGAAACTCCAGCCACTGGTCAATTTATGCACATGGGAATATCTGACTTTGGGATCAGATTAATGAGTCAATTCAAGGTCTATTAGAGAAGAATGTTGAAGATCATTCTTTCAATGAGGTTCCAGGGCCATTTTGGGACAAGGCATCAATTTTCTCAAAAGACTCCATGTGCTCAACAACTTTTCCATGAACTTGTTCCTAGTCCGATCACTTGTTTATCCCCACTTTCTTTTCTTCACTCATGGTGAATGTACCAAGCTCCATAATTCCCTCTCTGATTCTTCCCCTTTACTGCTTCCCTCCTTCTCTGAAACAATCTATTGAATCAAGCTCTTCAGATCTCAGTTTAGCAGGGTCAGAATGTACGTGAAGGACTATTTTACTGTGTTAAAGGTGACATATAATAAGTTGTTTGATATGTTGGCAACTTGAAGCAGTCTTCACACTTAACACATACTCATCCATGGGAAGATTTGCATCCTTTATTTATAGAATGTATACACCATTGTCAACCAGCATTTATTGCTTCTCTCACTGTGGTACGCTGTTAGCTAGAATCAGACACACACAAAGTAAAGACTGTACAACAGGCTTTAATTCACAAAGACTTCCACAGAGCCAGGCTGGCTGTAGCTGCAGTAAATCTGAGTGAGCTTCGGGAGGCCAGTGCAGGCTTATATCCTGGGGAGGGTGATTGACATCTGACCGGGTGGGGCTTGATCCCTTCGGGCCGACTGACAGCTGGCCAGGTGTTGTCCTGTCCCTTTACACTCCTGCAGGTACAGAGGTTGCTCCCTGCAGTAGGCCAGCGGTACACTCCTGCAGGTACAGGTGTTTCCCCCCCCCTGCAGTAGGCCAGTGGTGTACCACCACATTCACCCCCTTCTTTAAAGTTGTCCGGGGGGGCAGTAACAAGGAATTGTACCCACTATACACATACAATATTTACAGGTTGAGATGGTCTGGCAGCCGCTGGGGTCTCTCTGACCATCATAGGACTGGCTCCTGGTCACTGGTTGGAGGGGAAGTGGGGGGGGGCTAGCGGTAGGGGTCTGTGACTGGTGTGGTGCTGTGTGGAGGGGTGGTCAGGGTCAACGTATGAGGGTCGTATTGGATGGATGGGAGGGCAGGTTTGTTTCCCAGGGCTAAAGCAGGCCCCTGGTGGTCAAGGAGGTCTTGTGTGCCCTATAGCAGCCTGGGGATGGGGATGTATGCCCAGTCAGCGTTGTCCTGCACTGGAGGATGGCATGGTGGGTGCTCCTGCTGGTGCCCGGTCCCTGGTTGAGAAGGTGTCCTCCCTGCCACTGCCAAACCTAACGTATGCGTAGTTGTAGTTTGCATGTAGGAGGAAGACCTGCTCGACCAGGGCTTCGGCCTTGTGTGTCTGTACGTACTTACGCAGGAGCACCAGTCCCGGGGACATGAGCCATGCTGGGAGGGACATTCCAGTGGCCGACTTCCTGGGGAATGAGAATAGACGTTCGTGAGGGGTCTCGTTGGTAGCAATGCACAGCAGCAACCAAATGACGTGGAGCGCCTCGGGCAGGGCGTCCTGCCAGTACTCCACAGCCCACACGTTTGACCTGAGAGCCAGGAGGACTGCCTTCCAGACCACCCCGTTTTCGTGTTCCACTTGCCCATTGCCTCTCATTGTGCGACTGGTCGCGATTCCCCTCAATGTCAGGTACTGGCGCAGCTCATCACTCATGAAACTAGACCCCCGATCGCTGTGGATTAAGGTGGGGTAGCCAAACATGGTGAAGATCTGCCCCAGGGCCCTGATGATGGTGGCCTTTGAGATGTCCGGGTAAGGGATAGCGAAAGGGAAGCATGAGAACTCGTCCACTACCGTGAGGAAGTAGACGTTTTGGATCGTGGAAGGCAGGGACCCTTTGAAGTCTATGCCGAGACGCTCGAAAGCCGAGTAGTCTTTACAACATAGGCCTGGGGCGGGCGGAAGAAATGGGGTTTGCACTTCGTGCAGATCCAACAGGCCTCAGTCATGTCCCTGATGGTGTATGGCAGGTTCCGGGTTTTAATGAAGTGGTACAACCTGGTGACAACTGGATGGCAGAGTGACGCATGCAGTGCCTGCAGCCTGTCATCATGCACAGATGCGCAGGTCCAAGAGAGGGCATCAGGGGAGTCGTTAAACTTTCCGGGGCAGTACTGGATGTCGTAGCTGTAGGTTGCTAGCTCGGCTCTCCAGTGCAGGATCTTGTTCTTGATCTTGCTCTTGTGGGTAGTGTTAAACATGAACGCCATGGCGCACTGGCCCATGAGGAGGGTGAATCTCCTGCCGGCCAGGTAGTGGCACCAGTGGCGGACTGCTTCCACAATCGCCTGGTGGGCCTCCTTTTCAATGGCGGAATGCCCTATCTTGGGAGCTGTGAAGGGTCCTGGAGAAGATGAAGTCTCTGTCTGCGGCGCAATAGCACCTACTTCTGGCAGCGATCAGCTTGCAGCCTAGCATAAGATGTGGGAAGAGCGCCGGTGGCGTGATGTGCAGTGTGGAGAGGTCGCAGGTTGGCCGGGGCTGGTAGGTTGGTGTGCTGTGTAATGTGAGTGGAGGTTGGGGCCCCCTTGAAGGCAAGGGTGGCACTCTGCAGGTGGCACTGGAAATCTAGGCCCAGGAGGCCTGGGGCACAGAGTTTGGGCTTGACCAGGAGCCTGAACCATGTGCAAGTCTCCCCTCCCACAGTTATATTGGCCGAGTAGCACCCGAGGGTACCAACAATCTTATCCTTGGTGGTGAGGGCGATCGAGCAGATGGTGGGGTAGACTTTTAATCTCAGGGAGTGGGCCACACTCGGGTGAATGAAGCTCTCTGTGTTGCCACTGTTGAACAGGCACTTCGTTACCTGCCTGTTGACTTACACGTCCATCATAGAGCGCCCGAGGTTGTGAGGAATGTCCCCGGTCAGCATGGTGGTGGCCAGGACCATCTTGAAGTCAGAGTCATTGCTCTCTGGTTGTGTGCAGCAATTTATGGCATCCAGAGGCGTGGGGAGCATCGGTAGGGCGGCCTGGTCATCGCTCCTGTTGACCACGTCTATAACGGTTGTGGTGTGTGGCATGTGGCAGCCGTTGGCACCCAGAGGCATGGGGAACATCGGTAGGGTGGCTTGGTCACCGCCCGTGTTGACCACGTCATTCTCAACGTCGTCGGGGGTCCTCCGTGTCAACCACTGGCTGGCCCAAAATGGTGGCTGCACGTAGGGGCCCACTGCATGGCTGGCCTCCTTCCCCAGCTATGTTCGTTGCTCCAGGGGAAGTGACGTAATCGCGGCCGGCAGCAGTGACATCATTACGTCAGCCGGAAGTGACATCACGCCATGACCCAGAAGTGACGACGCTGTAGTTCTCGGCGAGCAGTGCTGGCGAGGGCGGGGGCTGGTCCAGGTGCTTTGGGCACACGATGCGACAGTCACTGACGGGGCCGGATGTTGCACCGTCGAGGTCCGGGAAGGCGGAAGTCGTAGCGGGGACAATTACGCCGCCCAGCACGCGCACATGGAGGGGTCTGCAGGGGAGGTCATAGAGGGCCGTTGAGCTGCCGGCTGGTTTTGAGAGGCACACTTTAGTGAAGTGTCCTTTCTTGCCGCATCGGGAACAATACTGGTTCCTAGCTGGGCAGTTTTGGCGCGATCGTTGATCTGACCCACACCAGGACCCACAGTACTTACAGGGGTGCCAGGCACCTGTTGCAGCCATGTTCTCCTCCCCAGCTCAGTCTGAGGCTGCAGCTGCAGTGTGAGAGTGCCATGAGGGAGCCTGGGGGAACCTGGAATCGAAGGCTTCGATGTGCAGGGCTGCAGCTTCCAGGGTTCGGACCACTTCCACAGTCCTGGTTACGGCATAGATGTTGTCTTCCAGCAGCTTCTGCCGGATGGCCCTTGAGCATAGCTCTCGGACAAAGGCGCCCCGGATCAGCCTCTTGATCTCCTCTGCACCTACCCCGGGTTCAGCCAGACACGGTCGGGCCAACTCTCACAGGTGTCCCAGGTAAGACTCAACCGTCTCACTGGGTTGCTAAGCTCGGGTGTAGACAAGGTACTTGCACAGACCACATTCATGGGGGGCTTGTACAAGTTCTCGAGAGTGTCCATTGCGCTTTTATACATGGAGCAGCCTTTGATTGCTTGGAAGGCGTAGGGATTCAGCTTTGACCAGAGTAGGACCAACCTCCTCAGATCTGAGTCCAGGATGCCGTCTTCGTGTGCCTCGATGATTGCCTCGACCTCGTGCCGCCAGATCTCGAAGCATCTCTGGGCTTCTGGGTGGCGTGGGTCGACTTCGAGGCTCCCTGCGCTCAGGAATTTTTCCATGGCAGCCGTGGGAAAATGTTGTGGATTAAATTGTGGTGCGCTGTTAGCCAGAATCAGACACACACAAGGTAAAGACTGTACAACAGGCTTTAATCCACAAAGTCTTCCACAGAGCCAGGCTGGCTGTAGCTTCAGTAACTCTGAGTGATCTTCGGGAGGCTGGAGCAGGCTTATATCCCAGAGGGTGATTGACACCCAACCGTGTGGGGCTTGATCCATTCAGGCCGACTGATTGACAGCCGGCCAGGTGTTGTCCTGTCCCCTTACAGTCCTGCAGGTACAGAGGTTGCCCCCTGGAGTAGGCCGGTGGTGTACTGCCACACTCACTGCCGTTGAGAACAGAATATTCCAGCACAGTACAGGCCCTTTGGCCCACAGTGTGGTACAGATCTATATAAACCTACTCATTTATCTAAACCTTCACCACCTCACACCATAACCCTCAATTTTTCTTGCATCCATGTATCTAAGAGTCTTTTGTATGTCCCTATTGTACCAGCCTCCACCACCACCCCTGGCAATACATGCCAGGCACCCACCACTCTCTGTGTAAATAACTAACCCCTGACACCTCCCCTAAACTTTCCTCTCTTCACCTTAAAAAGATGTCCTCTGGTCTTTGCTGCTGTCACCCTGGAGAAAAGTTACTGGCAGTCCACTATTTCTGCCTCTCATAATCTTGAGGACCTCCATTAAAACACCTCTCACCCTTGGCTAGAAGGTGGTGAAGGACCTTCTTCCTAATCTGCAGTAGTGCATCTGGTGTAGGTTCTTTTTTAAAAAAATATTTTATTTTTGATTTTCAAATATAGATTCAGACAACAATTCACTTTCTTTCAACACTTATGTACAACATACTGAGTTTGTTTTTCCTCTCCCCCCATGTCCCAATACAATCGAGAATAAATTTATATTTATTATACAAAAAACCTCAAATACAGTTGAGGTGAATGACCCTTGCGAAAAGCTGAAGAAAAACTGAAAAAAGCCCCGGGACTTAAATAAAAAGGAGGGAAGGGACCAAAAAAAAACAAGAACCCGTCATCTGTGCCACGACCCAGTTTTTTGATCCTATCATTTCCATGCTGGGACGGATTGTTTTCTTTTTTCCAAAGGGGTGAAATTATATCTGTGTACCTATGTGTTTCAAATAAGGTTGCCACACTCTAACAAATGTGACATATTTCCTCCTTAAATTGTACATGATTTTCTGCAGATTAGGACTCTGCATTTCTGTATTCCATCACTTCCAAAGAACTCTTGTCAAGGCTGTAGACCCAGAGATGAGATGGACTCTCATATTAGAAAGCCCTTAATTTGAGCACATAAACACTTGGCTGTCAGAGAGGTTTCAATCTTATAGAGCAGTGGTTCTCAACCTTTTTCTTTCCTCTCAGATACCACTTTAAGTATTCCCCATGCCATAGCTGTTTAAGGTGGGATGTGGGTGGAAAGAAAAAGTTTGAAAACCAGTGTTTTAATCATACCTAATTGACTTGTTATGTGCACGGTTTCAGAGCTCCAAAGGAAATGGGCCAATGACAATTTTTCTCACGCAAAATATTTCAGTAACAGTTGGGTCTAGAGCACTGATTCACGACCTTCTCTTCCCATTCACATCTCACCTTAAGCAGTCCCTTACTAATCACAGAGCACCAATGACGTAGGGATTACTTGAATGGTATATGAATGGAAAGAAAAAGGTTGAGAACCACTGTTATAGAGTCATTGCATTTGGCATGGACACAGTAAGATATCTTCATAAAATGGTCTCCTTACTTGAGGAAGGATGTTCTGGCTTTGGAAGCGGTGCACAGGAGGTTCACCAGGTTGATTCCAGAGATGAGGGAGTTAGCCTATGAGGAGAGATTGAGTCATCTGGGACTGTACTCGCTGGAATTTAGAAGAATGAGAGGGGACTGTTGCAGGCCCGTTACGGGCCCAGGGGACCCCAAAATCCAGCAGCGATAGAAATTCACCAAGACAAATGGTTACTTAAACAAAAGTTGTTTTTAATTATCTTTAATCATGAAAAAAGGATCAAACTTTAACTTATCACTATTGACTTAACTTAACCTAATTTAACCCCCTTCTAATTCTAAGCGTATGTGTATGTAATGTGTGTTTAAGTTTAGCAAAGTTCTTTGATTCACAGTCCAATCTCACTTCTCCGATATCAAGCAATTCTTATACTGTGCACAGAATTTAACATTTATGAATTTTCACCAGACTCTAGTGAAAAGGTAAATGGCTACCACTCAGGAAGGTTCTAGTTGGTTTAAGTTAGAGATTCATTGCTCTTTGTATACACACAAACTTATATACTTCCATTAGTCACTTGAAAAACTTGCCCCATCAGGGTTTTCCAAATGATAGCCTCTTCTTCCAGGTGACCACAAAGTTCTTCTTGTTTCCCTTATTTCAGGAGGAACACTTGTAAGGACTACAAAGGTTTTTCAATAGGCTGAACTCAGAACTCACAATCTGTCTTCATAATGGGGTTTTTAACAAGTTGCCAGCTTCAAAAATCCACTGCAGAACTCCAACTGAATTCTCTCTCTCTCTTAAAGAAAGCCTGTTTGGTCTTTTCCCTCTCTCTGCTTGCAAAACCACATGACCTTCTTGCAGGGCTCCAGACCCAGTCTCTGAAATAATTTAGCCTCTGAGCGTGGACTGTTTCATTTGCACCTGCTTTTGAAGTTCCTTAGTAAAGCATTTCCAAAATAGTTTTTATTGTCTTTGCAAAGGCACTTGGTGCCTCAATGTCTCACTTTCAGCAAAGCTCTTGTGTTTTAAATTAGATCTGTTTTGTGAAGTGTTTGTGTTTGAAGTGACCTACACTAACCCCCCCCCCACAATTTTTCTCTTTTAAAAAAACATTTATAAATAATATAAAATATAATATAACCCACCACAGAACCTTAAAGAAACATATAAAATTATGAAACCCATAGATTGAGGTAAGTAAGTTGTTTCTATTGGTGGGGAAGACTAGAACTAAGGGACATCTCAAAATTCAGGGTAGTAGATTTAAGACGGAGATGAGGAGGAACTGCTTTTACCAGAGGGTGGTGAATCTGTGAAATTCACTGCCCATTCAATCAGTCAATAAATATATTTAAGACAAGGTTTGATAGGTTTTTACATAGTAGAGGAATTAAGAGATATGGGGAAAAGGCAGGTGAGATGAGCCTATCAACAGATCAGCCATGATCTCATTGAATGGCAGTTGGCTTTATGCCTGCTCCTATTTCTTATGTTAGATACAGATATCCAAAATAACAGCTGGTCTTCTGGGTTCTCAAGCTGAACAAATATATCAAAGATTAACTTGATTACACTCTAGCTGTAACCAAGTCAGTCTTTACAAGAGCTATCATATGACTGGAAAACAATCCTCACTCATTGTGCAAGGCTGATCCAGAAGGCAAAGATACTTGAAATCCATGGTGAATCAATAAGTTTGGATTGAGAATTGGCTCGCCCATGGTAGAGGGTAGAGATGGAAGGATGTTATTCTGATTGGAGGACCACAACCAGTTGTTTTCCCAGGCATCAATGCGAGGACCCCTTTTGTTGGTGGTGTATAACTGAGTAATCTCGATGAGTAGTACATGAGTTGATTAGCAAGTTTGCAAATGAAACTAAGATTGGTGGAGTCTAGAGCAGCCAATCTCAACGGGGGCCCTATGGCCCTCCTGTGGGCCTCAGGACATTGAACATTTTCACTTCATGTAACATGAATATTTTATGTTTTTTTTTTATGTCATTCGTAATTAAAACTTGACTATTTCACAGGGAAGGGACCAGTAAATCCTGAGCAGAGTCTGAGCAGGGCCATAGTCAAAACAAGGTTAAGAATGGCTGGTCTAGCAGGATAGAGGGCAGTTGCAGATATGGGTTAAAAAAAAGGCAAATGGAGTTTCATCTGAACAAGTGTGAGGTGCTACACTTTGGGAGGTCAATTATAAAGAGAAAGTATACAATTAATTTTGGGGCTCATTCTGAAGTTTGATAGTGGTGAGGAGGAAACTGTTCCTGAATTTATAGGTACATCATTTCATTCTTGTGAATCTTCTTTCTATTGGGGTATGAAGAGAGTTAAAATGGCAGGGCCCTGTACAGAAGATTTATGGGAGTCCAAGCCAATAGAGTCTCGCTTCTTTTATTGATGTAATAAAACAGAAAATGTAATATTACACAAAATTTCCTTCAGTCTACCATAAAGGCAGATAAAGATTCACCATCAGCAGAAATTGCCTAGCGCCCCTATATTTAGAGAAAGAGAAACAAAGGTGTCTCCCCAGAGTCACTGAGTGTCTGTGCATTTGCCTCCCGTGCTCCCACTGCCTCCGCAGCCACACAGCCTACAGTCCAAACTATCGGCAACCCAAGCTGCAGATCCAAATATCTGACATGATCAGGAAGTCCTCAGCACCCTTGGCACCCTCTTGTAACTCCGTTTCAGATATCTGGTACCCACTTTAGCTGGTCTCGAGCCAGTCTCCAGCAGTCCGCAGCCAAGGCAGAGTCCCTTGACCGCAGACACCAGCAGCCCATAGCCTGTGTGGGTTCCTCGCCTCGAGTCAAAACAGCCCACTGTCTGCATGTCCTTCAGCTGTTCCATGAAAGTGGTCGTGTGAGTAAATATGGTGGCAAATAAGGTGCATGGCATTGTTGCCTTATTTGGACAGGACTATGGACCCTATGTTGAATTGTATATAAAACTTTGCTTAGACCACACTTGGAATAATGTGTGTATTTCTGGCCACTTTGTTATAGGAATGTTTAAACTTTAGAAAGTGTAAAGAATAGTTTTACCAGGCGGAGTCACATGATGGAGTAGTGGCCAGTCGGGAAAACCAGCCCTCTCCAGGAAAATAGGAAAAAGCATAACAAAAATAGAGTACAAGAAATAGAAGATAAAGATACAGAGAAGAGAAAGAAGATGGCTTCCAAGAAGGAGAAAGTAAGGACAGCTGGAAAAGAAGAAGAAAAAAAGTCACCAGAGAAGAAGGAAGATGGCCTTACCTGCAGGAACGAACAGGACGCTGTGGTGATGTGGACCGCCCGACCCTCGAGGTCAGTACCTGACCTATAAAGTTGCAACCCACCAGCCGGTGCACTACAAAAATGGCTCTAGGAGCCAAACAAAAGTGCGCAATCAGAGGAAAAAGAGGACACCGGCGAGAGGGGGCCTCAGCAGAGGAGCGAGCTGTCACAGACCAAGCAGCTGAGAGATGCCCAACACCAGGGCTCTCAGCTGGAGGATAAGGAAGACAGCAGAAGAGGGTGCAACGAAACAGACGTGGAAGACAGACGGAGGGAAGATCGACAAGAAGACCAACGTTAAGAAGCACAACAGACGAGCAGCCCAAGAGGGGAGGAACAACAACAAGAGGCCCAGCAAGAAGAGGCCCGACAAAGAGATACAAGCAGCTCATCAGGAAAAACAGAAGAGACAAAGAAGAGAAGAAGAAGACACAAACACAGATACAGACACAAAAGAAGAGGAAGAAAAAGACCAAGATCTTCAGAGAAATAAAAGGTAAAACTGATGAACAGAGTATAGATAAAGTATTTTTTGAGGAACAAATTAGATCATTAAAAGAATGGTTTTCATTGGAGTTTAATACAATTAAAAGGAAAATGAAAAGAACAGAAGATAAAATGCAAAGGTTAGAACTAGTAATGACAGAAATAGGGAAAAGAGTAGAAAATGTAGAAGAGAACGGCTGTAGAAATGGAAGTAAATGACAAGAGGAAAATTGGAAGAAAGTGAAAAAAAATTAAAGAGACACAAGAGTTGTTATCTCAGAAAATTGATATGTTGGAAAATTATACTAGGTGAAACAACATAAAAATAGTGGGCCTGAAGGAGGGTGAAGAAGGCACAGATATGAAGGAATTTATAAAAGGATGGATCCTGAAGGTCCTGGGAATGACAGAAATGCAGGAAGAAATGGAAATAGAAAGGGCACACAGAGCATTAGCTCCGAATCCACAGGCACATCAAAAACCAAGATCCATCTTAGTAAAATTTTTGAGATACACGACAAGAGAAAATATACTGGAACGGGCAAGGAATAAAATTAGAGAAGATAATAAACCATTGGAATACAAGGGTCAAAAAATATTTATTTACCCAGACATAAGTTTTGAACTCTTAAAGAGGAGGAAGGAATTTAATATAGTGAAATCAACTTTATGGAAAAAAGGTTACAAATTCATATTAAGACATCCAGCCGTGCTTAAAATATTTATACCCAGGGAGCAAAACAGACTGTTCTCGGATCCAGAGAAAGCACAAGAATTTGCAAAATGTTTGCAGGACAGGAGAAGAGATGTAACAAGAATGAGGAACGGCAATAAAGTATATAAAAAGATGTAAAAACAATGTTTATGTAAAGAACTAAAGAGAGAAAAGAGAAGGGAAGGAAAGGAGTAAGGGGGGAAAACAAAGAAGAGAGAGAACTTTATTATGTGTGTTAAAAAAGTGTTTTCTGGAGAGGGCTGGGTGGAGGGAGAATAACCGTCACTACAAAATCAGTTGACGCTGCAAACAAGATCTCAACCCAAATGAAAAGGGGAGTTGTGGTTGCCCGGCAAGAGGTTTAGGGCAACTCAGAGAGGGGGGGGAACTTTTGGGGTTAAGGTATTAGTGGATGTGGGAACTACAGGGGTACTTTTTGTCTTATATCTGTTGTGGTATATTAAGTGTAATAAGAGAAAACTAAGAGATGAAAAGGGGGATGGAGGTGGCAAAGAGGTGGAAAAGAGATGTATGAAAGATATAAGATGGACATGTTGAACTATATGACAATAAACATTAATGGAATACATAACCAAATTAAAAGAAAGAGGCTACTAAATTTATTGAAGAAGGAAAAAATAGATATAGCATTTGTGCAGGAAACGCATCTAACTGAAGCGGAACATAACAAACTAAAGAGAGACTGGATAGGACACGTAACAGCAGCATCCTATAATTCAAAAGCTAGAGGTATAGCCATACTAGTTAACAAAAATGTACCAATCAAAACAGAGGAGAAAATAATAGATCCAGCAGGGAGGTATGCAATGATAAAGTGTCAGATATACTCAGAATTTTGGAATTTTCTCAATATATATGCATTTAACGTGGAGGATCATGTTAAAAATAGTGGGCCTGAAGGAGGGCGCCTAACGTGTTGAATATGTATGGGTATTGGAGGAGGGTGGGTAGAGGGGAGGGAGGGAAAGGGAGATAGTAAGTACAGAAAAGGAATTAGTAAAAAGGGATGATATAATGAAAAGGAGAGAATTGGCGGACAAAAAAATTAAATACGAAACATTACAAACGTACAAGGTGGAGAAGAACAAGATGATAACAAAGCAAAGTATTATGAACTGGAAGAAAAAACACAAAATATTAGCCTGGCAACTTAAAACAGAACAAGCTAAAAGAACGATACTGACATCAAGGAAAAAGGACAAACAAATTACATATAATCCAACAGAGATTAATGAAAATTTTCAGCAATTTTATGAACAATTGTATCAAACTGAGAACGAGGGGAAAGATGATAAAATTGGAGGAATTTTTAGCTAAAATTGAACTGCCGAAATTCCAAGAAGAGGAACTAAACAAACTAATAAAACCATTTGAAATAGAGGAAGTACAGGATATATTAAAAAAAGCTGCTGACCAACAAAACACCAGGAGAGGTTGGATTTCCAATAGAATTTTATAAAACATTTAAAGAGTTATTAATTCCTCCTCTCCTGGAAGTAATGAACCAGATAGAAGAAACACAAAACTTGCCAGATTCATGTAAGACAGCAATAATTACAGTAATACCAAAGATGGGGAAGGATCCATTAACACCAGCATCATATAGACCAATATCTCTACTTAACTCAGACTATAAAATAATAGTGAAATTATTAGCAAACAGATTGGCCGATTGTGTACCCAAAATAGTAAAACAAGATCAAACTGGATTTATTAAGAAAAGACGAACAGCAGACAATGTCTGCAAACTTATTAATCTAATCCACGCAGTTCAAGGAAATAAGAAACCAACAGTAGCTGTTGCTCTAGACACAGAAAAAGCCTTTGACAGAGTAGAGTGGAACTACAGAATTACAGAAGTTCGATCTACCAGAAAAATATCTAAATTGGATTAAAGCATTGTATAATGGACTGTTGGCAAAGGTAACAGTAAATGGATATGTATTGAGTCACTTTAAATTAAGTAGGTCAACTAGACTGAGATGTCCACTAACCCCCTCATTGTTCGCCTCAGCAATAGAACCTTTGGCAGAACCGATAAGAATAGAAAATAAAATAAAAGGGATAAAAATAAAGGAGAAGGAGTATAAAATCATCTTATTTGCAGATGACATCATAGTATATCTAACAGAAACAGAGGTATCAGTAAAAGAATTACATAAGAAATTGAAGGAATATGGAGAAATATCAGGGTACAAGATCAATGCAAATAAAAGTGAAGTGATGCCAATGAGTACCGCGGATTATACAGAATTTAAAAAAGAATCACCATTTAAATGGCAAGCACAAGCAATCTGATACCTAGGGATCAGGTTAAATAATAACCACTTAAGCCACTTGTACAAACTAAATTATCAGCCACTAATAAAGAAATTACAGGAAGACTGAGAACAATGGAAAGAATTACCACTAACGTTGTTAGGGAGGGTAAACTGCATTAAAATGAATGTGTTCTCCCAAGGATACAATACTTATTTCAAACATTTCCCTTAACAGAAAAATTCTTTGTTGAACTAAAGAGAATAATAAGGAAATTCTTGTGGAAAGGGAGGAACCCAATGGTAGCGTTAAATAAATTAACAGAGAGGTATAATCAATGTGGTTTACAGTTACCAAATTTTAGAAATTTTTATAGAGCCACACAATTAAAGTATTTATCAGATTTTTAACAGACTGGACTAAGATAGAACTAGATAAAATAGGGGAAAAGGTACCGGAACATATACTTTATAAGTGGATGAAAAGCTGGTGCAATATAAAAACGCACCAGTACTGCATCATTTACTTAATACATGGAAGAAGATCCACTTAGAAAGGAAAAAAAAACAAATTACTATTGACGCAAAATCCGCTAATCCCTTTTACAATAGACAACCTTTCCTTTCGAGAATGAGAGAGAAAAGGAATCAAAAGAATAGAAAATTGTTTTTTGGGAAATAATTTATTAACAGTTGAAATACAAATATGGAATAATTCATGGTACAATGTTTGCATATCATCAATTGAAAGCTTATTTAAAGGATAAATTGGGAAACAGCTTGAGATTACCTGAAGGAAGCAGCTTTGAATACGTGATTACAGACACAATGATAATTAAAAGATTTATAACCAACTACATTAAGCTGCAAGATAAGGAAAATGAAATAAACTATAAACCTAAGCAGAAGTGGGAAAAGGATCTAAACATAAAGATAAAAAATGAAGTATGGGAAAAGTTATGTTCTGGAACTATGAAGAAATCAATAAACACAAGGTTACGCATGATACAGTATAATTGGTTACACAGGGTATATATCACTTCTCAAATATTAAAAAAATGGGATTCAACATTATCAGATAGATGTTTTTGCTGTAAGAAGGAAATGGGAACAACATTACATGCAACTTGGGCATGTACAAAAGTAAATACATTTTGGGAAGAATTAAATCAGATACTAAATAAAATTACAAAAAATAACAGACCAAAAAAAATCCAGAGATATTTCTTTTAAGTAACATAAGAAGTAGAGAATTAGGCCTCAGATTGGATAAAGTGCAAAAAAAAATTCATTATGATTGCCTTAGCGATAGCAAAAAAAATGTATAATCTCAACTTGGAAAATGGAAGAGTCCATGAGTATACAGCAATGGAAAAAATAACATAATTTAAAAAATAAAGTCACAATGTTTGAACAAATTTGGGACCATACATGGAACATATCAGAGAGAGCTTGCCTACGACCTCCATCCCCTAAAATGAGAATGAAAATGATAAGAAAACAAAACGACTGGATTCAGTGTGTAATAAATAGATGACGCATTTTTCTTGTTTATTTTCCTTTGTGTGAAAATATTGTTTTATGGTTTTATTGTATTGTACATGTTGAATATGTATGGGTATTGGAGGGGGGTGGGTAGAGGGGAGGGAGGGAAAGGGGGGGGGGAAAGGGGAGAAAAGACCACTGTGAAAATTTAATGAGATACATTTGTACATATTTTGGTTGATATGATTCAGTGTGAAAAATAAAAAAATTATTTAAAAAAAAAGAATAGTTTTACCACAATATCAGCTGTCAGCAGAGGTTGGTTAAACTTAGCTTTTTTTTCTCTCTGGAGCATCAAGGCTGAGCGGAGACATGAATAGAAGTTTATAAAGTTATTAAAGAGTTAATAGCATAGACTCTGAGGGTCTTTTTTTCAAGGATGGAAACGTCAAATATGAGAGGGCATAGATTTAAAGTGAGAGTGGGAAGTTAAAGGAGATTTATAAGACAAATTATTTTTACAGGGTGGTGGGTGCCTAGAACCCGAGGTAGTGGTGGAAGCAAACAATGGTAGTATAGCGGGCGCACAGCATGGTATTGCAAACCACCACCGTCAGTTCACAGACTTACCTGACACATTGTGGGCTAGCAGTGCTTGGTACCAAAGTACAGCAAGTGGATCAGATGAACCCCCCTGCCTAAAGACGCAGGGTGCTAATGGCTCATAGCTTTAACCTGCTGGTCTACAGGACCAGCATCTGTTCACTAATGAGCTCATTAACAGGCAGGGAATAAAAGGTCTGTAATGAACCAGTCTTGAGTTGACTACCTTTGTGTGTGTTTGCCTTTATTTAGTAGCATCTACCGTCGTAGTCACTACAGTACTTTTATTTTAAATGTAATCTTCTGCCCTCATTGCACATGCCTGCCACATTGACCACCGCCAGTGGGCTGATCCCGCCTCAAACCGTGCATCTTGGCGCCTCACAGTTTGGCGGGCAGCAACCTCCTTTGAAGAAGACCGCAGAGCCCACCTCACTGACAAAAGGCAAAGGAGGAAAAACCCAACACCCAACCCCAACCAACCAATTTTCCCCTGCAGCCGCTGCAACCGTGTCTGCCTGTCCCGCATCGGACTTGTCAGCCACAAACGAGCCTGCAGCTGACGTGGACATTACCCCTCCATAAATCTTCGTCCGCGAAGCCAAGCCAAAGAAAAGAAAAGAAGAATCATTTTTAAACTGCTTGACACTGAAAAAATACTGATGGTGTAATTATTTCTTCAGGAGAGAATCAATATTAAACATTCAGATGCAAGTCATTGCTTTGTGTCTCCTTGTGGCGTTTTACAATAAACAAAAAATGTTGGCTGGATTTGAACTCCTTGATTAACAATGTTAATGTCACAAGTTTAACTCAGAGGGTGTGGTTATTTTGTAATGTTTAACATTACTGGGAAGTGTTTTGCATTTGATATCCTGCTCCTGGTGTGAGCAATTTTAGATTATTTTTCAAATTCTGTAAAAACACACTTGATTGTGTGCACTCTTCATTTAATTTTTTTAATTTAGTGTTTTTAAATTCAGACATACAGCACAGTAACAGGCCATGAGCCCGTGCCACCAAATTATACCCAAATGATCTACAACCCCCGGTAGGTCTTGAAAGGTGGGAGGAAACCGGAGCACCCAGGGAAAACCCACACAGATGTGGGGAGGATGTACAAACTCCTGACAGACAGTGCGGGATTCGAACCCCCGGTCCCAATCACTCGTGCTGTAAAGGCATTGCGCTAACCATGCCACCCCAAAGCATTGAAATGTGCATGTGCTGGGAATCCTGGAGGGGATTTCCCCCTCACTTGTAAATACATGCAACACACATGCAATTCATATTCCAGGATGGTGTAGTGTGAAATCTGCTGGAAGAGCCAATCTCACACCCATTGGTTTTGCACCACACAGAAGTATTGAGTCAAATCCTGATTCACATATTTAAATAGAGCATATTTCTATATCCTGGAAATATCTTCCCTTGGTACTTTTAATAACTTATGATCCCCTGGCTGGAAAACAAGTTGTTAAAATCAATCCTGCCGCATTTCCCAGTCGCTTAGCAGGAGAACTATGTGCATCGGTGAATTATTCCAAGGAAGAAATGATGGTTCATTTACTGAAATGGCCTGTTTTACTCTGCAAAATGTTCCTCTCTGTTTAAATGAAGTTCATTGGTGCCACTGGACCAGGGCCAGGTCAGAAATACCAAGTGAATGATGTGTGACTTATGTGTTCATTGTAAGAAGGCATAGTTAATAGCTTGATGAGATAAGAGAATGCACACATATACTGCTCTTTTGGAGAAGTTGAATAGATTGACTTGCATGGTACTCAAGAATCCGACGTTGTCTTTTCACTCAGCATATTCTGAACTGGTCTGCATCCAGCCCCGGGGACTTATCAATCTTTATGTTTTTAAAAAGATCCAACACTTCCTCTTCCTTAATCACCACATTGTCCAGACCCTAGCACTTGGAAGGCAACATACCATCTGGGAGCCATTGAATGGTAGACAATTGAGGAGTGCAGAGCAACAAAGGGATTTAGGTGGTAAATAGTACCCTCAAGGCTGATACTCGGGTAGATGGTGTGGTGAAGAAGGCATTTGGAATATTGGCCTTCATAAATCGGAGTATTGAATTCAAGAGTAGGGAGGTTATGATGAAATTGTACAAGGCATTGGTGAGGCCAAATTTGGAGTACTGTGTACAGTTTTGGTCACCAAATTATAGGAAAGATATAAACAAAATAGAGAGAAGGTTCACGAGAATGTTGACAGGATTTCAGGGTCTGAGTTACAGGGAAAGGTTGTGCAGACTGGGGCTTTTTTCTCTGGAGCGTAGAAGATTGAGGGGGGACTTGATAGAGGTGTTTAAGATTTTAAAAGGGACAGACAGAGTCAATGTGGATAGGCTTTTTCAATTAAGAAAGGGGGAGATTCAAACTAGAGGGCATGGTTTAAGATTGAAGGGGGAAAATTATAAGGGGAACATGAGGGGAAATTTCTTTACGCAGAGGGTGGTGGGGATGTGGAATGAGCTTCCGGCAGACGTGGTCGAGGCGGGATCATTGGTTACATTTAAGGAAAGACTAGATCGTTACATGGAGAGGAGGGGACTGGAGGGGTATGGACCGGGTGCTGGTCAGTGGGGCTAGGAGGGTGGGGATTTGCTACAGAACTGGCCTGTTCTGTGCTGTAAGTAGTTATATGGTTATATGGTTATATCTCGTTCACAGACCATCCTATCCACTCGCTTAACCAATGAATCCCCAATCACCATAGCTCTCCTCTTCTCCCCCTTTCCCTTCTGAGCCGAGAGGCCAGTCTCTGTGGCAGAGATGTGACCACACAACCTGTCCCTGGTAGATCATCCCCTCCAAACTGTATCCAAAACAGTATACTTATTGTTGAGAGGCACAGCCACAGGACGATCTGCTCATTCCCCTTCTCCTTCCCTCTCCTGACAATCACCCAGCTACCTGCCTCCTGACATTTGGGGGTGACTGTCTCCTCTCAAATGATCTGGAGTTCATCCTGTACCAGCTCCACCTCCCTAACTCGACCTCCCAGAAGCTGCAGCTGGATGCACCTCTTTCAGGTGTAGTCATCAGGGACAATTGAACTGTCCCAGATTTCCCACATGCTGCTCTCAGAGCATTCCACTGCCCTAGCTGCTGTCTCCATGAAATCTTCAGGGATTCAGGACCTTCACACCCTTTCCTTGTGTGTGCTTACTCAAGATCAACTACCCCAACCTATAGGATGTTCAGGGATGACCTAAAGAGGCCAAAACCATAGAGCCGCAACAAATATTTCACACGTAAGGAGACCCAAAAGCAGGAGATCATAAATAAGTACTAGTCACAAATAGATACACGAGGGATTGAAGAGAAATTCTTTTAGTCACAGGCAATGTCAAAAATGCCATTTATTACCAGAGTGCAGCAGAAGGCAAAGACCATGGACATATTTAAGAGAAAACTAGATACACAGAAGTCAGAAATGGGTAGAAGGGTACACTGGTAGAATGGGATGAAGAGGGCTGGGAAGAGTCTTGTGTGGAAAATAATTCCAAACATACAGGCTATTTGGAACATAGGAGGCATTACATTGCAATATGACAAACATGAATAAGCAGTTAGAATAAATGCTGAATCTTTATAGCATGGCATAGTTTTATTCCTTGTAGTATTGAAGTGAGGACATTAGCTGTTGTTGATGGCATTACCTATTTCAGCTCAATTGCATCTAATAACTTCATTAGTGAAGCTGTTACAAACTCCAGATCATTGCTCAGTGCTAAAGAATAAGGAGAGAATGTAGAGTCCAACAGAATGGAAACAGGCCCAGAGGCCCAGCTTGTCCACACCAAACAACATGCCTTTTTGCTTTCGTCCTACTTCCCACCAACCCCCTCCCATCAATGTAATTATCAAAATATTTCTTAAAGGAACCTAATGCACTTCCTTCCATCACTTTGTCTGGCAGCTCGTTTCGTGCCCACCCCCCACCAAGAGAAGAACTGTTCCCCCCCCCCCCCCCCAGGTCCCTTCTAAATCCCACCCCCTCACTATAGTTATGCTCTTTTGTCTTAGATTCTCCCATTCTATGAAACAGACTGATAATATTCAACTTATCAGTGCCCCTCATGATTTATAAACCTCAATAATATTCCTTCTTAACTTACGTTTAAGGAAACAAGCCTTGTTTTGTTTTCATTCTCTCATGATAACTCAACTCCCCTAATCCCAGTAACAACTTTTTGTTAATCTCTTCTGTACATTTTCCAATTATATAGGTGACCAAAACTACACATAATATTCCAGTATAGCCTCACAAACATCTTGTATAATTTCAACATGATGTCCCAACAGTTCTATTCAATGCCCCAATTGATAAAGACAAACGTCCCAAACACTTTCTTCACAACTCTGTCCACCTGTGCTGTCATATTTAAAGAGCATCCCTATATACTTGCACCCCTACGTCCATCTGCTACACAACACCCTTTAAGGGCATTATCGGTAACAGAGTTAAGTCCTGCCCTGGTTTGATTTACCCAAGCACAGCACATCGCACTTCTCCGAGTTGAATTACATCTGCCATTACTTCGCCTAGTTCCCAATCTGATCACGATCCCAATGTAAATCCAGGATAACCTTCCTCACTGTTCACCATAGCACATATTTATGTACCATTAGCAAACGTATTCATCTTACCATAAATATTCTTGTCCAAATCATTATGAAATCATTACAGACCACTACAAAAAGTATGATGAAAAGCAAGGATCCAAGTACCAAACCCAGAAGTACTCAACTCATCACGGTCTTCCAGGCTGAAAAACTGCCCTCTACAATTACTCTCTGACTCCTATCACTAAACCATTTTTTTAAATCCAATTGGCTAGCTCGTGCATCCTAACCTTTCATACCAACACACCATGTGGGTCTGAAGTGGAACACTGTATTGCAGTCATTTTATTGGTTGGCCCATACCCGATACTGTAACTCCTCCCCCTCCAGGATCCTTGATAAAGGCGGTATCGCCCAATCCCCTGCCTCAGTCCTGCCTTGGAATTGAGCCAACCGCAGATAAGACATGACTGTAAATTTATAGTGATTAAAGCCTATTAATCTCAACCTGGTCTGTCAGGACTACTTGATAGTGCTAAAAGGACCTTAACAAATGCTTTACTACAATCCATATAAATAATATCAACTGACTTGCCCTCATCTATCCTCTTTGTTGCCTCTACAAAAATTTCTATCAGTTTTCCTGAGGCACAGTTTCCCATATATAATCACCTTGATTTTTTCCTGACCACCTCTTTTTCCTTGACTGACAGTCTCGTAGGGGTTTAACAATATCGGTTATTTTCCTTGCGGTGTAGGAGGCTAATTGTCAGACATTTAAATAGGCAAGGACCAGAAGTATACATGCATATTGAGGACCTATGGGCATTAAAGTAGATTGGCTTGTTAATAAGTCAGATTTTTTGTTGGCTACATGGAACAGTCCTTGTTCCAAGCCAATGTACCAACTCTTCCTCCATTACACATCATTACATTGGAAGTGGTTCCCACATCTGTGCAGAACTTGTCCGTTTTATTAACTTCACTACTGTTCTCCATTTCTCTTAAATTTACTTGGATAGTTTCTCCCCATTCAGGATCTTCCAATCAGCATCTCAGAAGCCAAGTTGTCTACTGGCAAATTACTACGTGACTCACCTTTCTCTACCTCACCCCCTTTTTTTATTACACTATTGCCCCTCTTTCCCTTTGTCTGGCACCTGCCTCTGTCTCACCATTCCAAATGTCACCCTCCCATCTTTCCCTGGTTTACCAATCCCCTACTGCCCCCCTGTCCAACCCCTCCCACCCTGCTTTCATTACACTGGCTATCTCCCCTCCACACTCTTGGTCAAGATAAAAGGTTCTGACTTGAAACATTGATCATTATTTTTTCTCCTTCTGATGCTGCTCGACCCACTAAGTTCCTCCAGCAGTTTGTTTTTTGCTCTATGACTATAACCCTGGACAACAATTTTTTTCAAAAGGTTTGCATCCTAAAAAAAAGGGGGGAATTGTGATAGACAACTTCAAGCTGAACACGTTAATTTCAGACTTTCTATATTATGTAAATTAAATTAATTATTGTTGAATTTAGCATGTTTAATCACGTAATGATGCTGACCTAAAAACGTTTTGCCACTGATTTTCATTTGCACTCAGCATTTGATACCTCTCGTGTCAGTGTCCAACAATAGTCAGCCAGCATCGGTGGATTCCAGTTGCCCTGATAGCGATTTTCCATGGTCACAATGTCCTGGTGAAACCTTTCACTGCATTTGTCACAGACTGCACCAAGATCAACAAGGAAAAAGTCCAAGTGCATATGCAGAAAATGAATTTTCAATTTTACGTTTCACTTCATGGTTTTCTATGCTTGAAGTCGACTAAAAATATGACAGGAAATCACAAAAACAGGTTATCTCTATAAATCATACATGATATGAACATTTTGAGGTGATCTTTGTGATCAGCAAGATCTTCATTGTCCAGTGTAATCATTCTCAGCCAAATTGACAAACGTTTAAGGTGGGTTTTTTTTGGAATTGTGTTCATCAGTGTTGAGAATGTGACCACTGAGGGAAGGGAAGCCTTACTGTCTTAGTGTCACTATTAAGCACTGCAAAGCCTATTCCCTGCTACTCTTCCACAGGAGCATGTTCAGACAAAAACATCCCCTTGGAGCAGTATGACATTTTTTTCTTTTTCCCACATCACCAATAACCTCTATTTATGTTGTACTTTTAACGTAGCAAAAACCTCCCACAAACACTTCAGGTAATATCTGAAGCCCAACGCAAGGTCAGGGTTGTATATAATGTCATGTATGTACTCCGAAAATAAATCTGAACTTCAAACTATGAGGTTGTGACTAATGTTTGTTATCATGAAGACAAAACATCTGAACAAAAACTTGATTCAAATGTCCTTTAAACTGCAGGGGAAAATAAACAAGCAAGAGGAAAATTCTACAACCTACCAATCAAAACGGTGTCGGTCAACTACACAGTAAGAGAATCACTGTCATTTGAAGAAGACCTTCCTGTCAACAGCGTCATACTTGACTTCCCAAACAAAGACTACATCCAGGATGGCAAAACTCCATGGCGCACTCATCTAGATTTTCACCGTGTGGGGCTTGCTAGGAACCTTGGTCAGAAGAGTCAGGTGCCAGAAGACAAAAGGTCAGATGATCAAAACCCCCAAGATTCCTCAAAGAGCAGGAACATCCCTTCAAGCAAGAATGCCACGACACATAGCCACAAAAAATACAACAGTGAGGTGACAACACCCTTGGCCTGCAAAGCCAATGAGCTAGAGAAGACCTTCTACTCATTCAACAACTATAATCACTGTGTTCCCAGGATCAATAAAAGCTTTTCATTTTCAAATGAGAGATCAAGCATATGGGCAAGCAAAAATCGGCACGTATCCAGAATAGCACCAATCACAACAAAATTGGATTATTACCCATTTCCTCACATGAAAACTCCTCGGAAGTCTGCCACTGCCAAGAATCTAGGTTTATACAATTGTTAAGACACCTCTAACAAGAATTCATACAAAAAACCCAGAATTATAATTCCAGTTCCAGGGAGCAACACAAAGATAATGAAAAATACGACATCAGGTTGATTCGGAGAATTTTCATTTTTTTGCTGTTCTTTAAAAATCTCATGGAAGAAATTTCTTTTAAAAAAGAAAATAGCTCTTTAAGATAGGCTACCAGGTGAACTATTGATGGTACTTGGCCCAATGAGACCCTGCAGGTTTACTTCTCCAGATCACAAACCGTACAAATCAGATGTGTGTGTTAAGGATGACCAAAGCATTTCATATAGTGGGTGCAGTAGGTTTTTTGAAAAAGTATCAATATCATTTATGTAAATTATGTAATAAACAAATCAACTGTAATGCATCCTTCCATTTGGTTATTGTCTTCCTTTAATTGGGGCATAACCTCTAGAATTTTTATTTTCCTCCCTACCAAGGGAGGAAACTGTGAAACATTCTATGATGTACCCATCAAATGATAACTGATGATTGGATTAAAGTTGATAGGCCCAATAAAACTGCATCTGGTTTCTATTGTGGCCTCCTCTCCATTGGAGAATGGATGCAGAGTGGGAGATCATTTCGTTGAGCACCTTCCCTGTGTCCGCTGCAATAACGGAGACCATTTCAATTCCACACCCCATTCCCACAACGATGCCGGCCCATGCCTCGTGCACTGCTAAACCGAGGCTACCCGAGGAATACCTTATATTCCATCTGGGTGCCCTCCAACCAGATATTTTCAACATCGATTTTTTTTCTAGTTTGTTAGGCCCCTCCCCCATCTCAGTCTCTCTTTCCCTATCCCTCCATCTCCTTTCTTCCAGTTCCCCACCCCTTTCCCCTCCATTCAGAAAACTACTCCTTCCCCTATCACCTCAGCTTTTTTCTCTTCTGCCCTCCCACTTATATCCACCCATGATCTCTTGCCTATTGACCTTTGCCTCTCCCTCTACCCCTTCTTCCCTCCTTTCCTCTCCTCCCCTCACCTGTTTATTTGGCCGATTGGCTCCTTTTGCTCATACCTCAACAAATAACTTTGGTTATATCCGTTAGCTGCCAATAGACGTTGCGTGACCTGTTGAGTTTCTCCAGCACTTTCGTATATGGTCCTGCAATCACAGCGTCAGCAGAGCTTGCTGTTTAATGGCACAGGATATCATAATTTAATTGCCTGATGTGCAGATATGAAACCTCTCCATTAGCCTGTTTAAAATACCTGATCAATGCTCAGACTAACTCATGGAAGAGCTTCATTTAAGGGCATTGTTCTGAGTGAGATGTTAAACTGAGGCTCAATCTGCCTATTCAAGTGGGTGCAAGGAATAGGTAATAGATTTTCCATGATCAAGACCAGTTCCATATCCTATGCCAATCTCACAATGCAAGATCCCATCTTCATTTTAAACAATGACAACATTTCAGGTACTTTGAACATCGGAGAATGTGTAGGAACAATGAAAATTCATGTTGATATATTAGATCCTCATATACATGCTTCTGCTAGAAGGTAAGCCTTTAAGAAGGTAGTCCTAACCTTTTTGACTTTGCTCTACTTTCCTTTCAATAATCTCTCCCACTCTGACACCATCAGGAACAGCAGAGCCCATTTTCTGAACTCTTTTTCCCCAACACCACTCCTTGCTATCTCTCCCTTTCTCAAAGGATCTTCAAATGCTACAGTTCCAGTGAACACCTTCACTCTTCTCTTGATGAACCTTCCTTGTAAAACACCATTGAATGTGCTGCTATGTTAATGTGCCTTACAATCAAGCAACACTATGTAGTCAGTCACATTTGTGTTCCAGATGTATCATGGAGTATCGTAACAAAGGCTTTTATTTCATGTTTCTAAAGGACAATTAGTTTAAAACCTTGAAAGTCGTGGGCAAATGAGTACAGTATATTCGATACCTTTGTTTTGTGAATGAGTTCAGTAGTCTCTGGTAGACCAGGTTAAACATTCCCGAGAGGCTCGAGATTTTCTGGAACTACTCAGAAGAATTTAAACCAGTCTGATAAAGGGGTAAGGACCTCAAGTAATACTATGGTAGATTAAAAAAAAGTTGAGGAAGTCCAGTAGGCAGGACAGGCAAGGGTAAGACAGAGAATAAGGAAAATAGGATAGCTTAAACTGCATCTAATTTAATGCATGAAGCCTGTCAAGGAAGGCAGATGAACTCAGGCAAGGATGGTACATAGGACTCGTGTTATAGCTATTGCAGAAATATTCTTGAGGGAAGGGCCTGACTGACAGCTCAATGTTCCAGAGTGAACAAGCAACAGGTGTGAAGGAGGTGGAGGTAAGAGAGGAGAGGGAGTTACACTTCAGAGAGATCATCATGGAAGTACTTGGAGATGATATTCTTGTCAGTATGTCCAGTGAAGTACAATGGAGAGTGCCCTGTCTGGCTGCATCAATGTGTGATACAGTAGCCGCAAAGCATCAGATCGTCAGTCAATACGGAGGATCATCAAAAACTGAATAGATCACTGGGGTCTCCCATTCCACTATTGATGATATTTACCAGTTACATTGCTTAAGTCAGACTCAAAGAATGATAGAGGACCCTTTCCATTCAGCACCAATATCTTTAACCATCAAGGAGGAACAGGAGCATCAAAATTAGGACTTCCAGCTTCTTTCCAGAGGCTGAGATTGATGAACACTGTCCTGTGAGAAAAGTGAAACGCGAAAGTCTGTAGACAGTGTGATTATAGTGAAAACACAGAAATGCTGGAGGATCTCAGCAGGTTTCGTAGGGCCCATAAGAGGTAAAGAAATATAACTTATGTTTCAGACCTGACCCCTTCCTCAAGGTGTGAGTAAAAAGCAGGGAAGAGCTTATATTAAAAGACAGGGGAAAAGAAAGAATTGGGGGGAGGGGAGTACAGACGAATGGGCAAAAAATGTTTATTGATATGATGAGGACAGGAGAATTGATTAGGAGAGGGAGGATTGTTTATGGCTCTGAAAGGAGACAGAGAGAAAAAGGAATAGTGAGAGAGACAGATCAAGAGGAAAGGAGGGGGGGGGTTGCTAACGGAAACTGAGAAGTCGATATTAATGCCATCTGTTTGGAGGGTGCCCAGTCGGAATACTAGGTATTGATCACAAGATCACAAGATGTAGAGGTAGGCCCATTGGCCCATTAAGTCTGCTCTGCCATTCTAATCATGAGTTGATCCATCCTCTCACTCAGCCCCACTCCCTGGCATTCTCCCAGTAGCCCTTGACTAATCAAATACCTGCCAATCTCTGCCTTAAGTACACCAAATTACCTCACTTCCATAGCCGCCTTTGGCAACAGGTTCCACAGACTCACGACCCTTTGACTAAACATATTTTTCCGCATCTGTTTTAAATTGACGGCATTTTATCCTGAAGTTATGCCCTCTCGTCCTAGAATCCTAAAACATCCTTGCCTCATTGACTCTGTCCAGGCCTTACAGTATTTGAAATGTAACCTCTATGAGGTTCCCCCCCCCCCTCATCTTTCTGTATTCCAATGAGTAGAGTCCAAGAAAGGACAATCATCCTTATATGCTAACCTTTTCATTCCTGATATCATTCTAGTAAATCTTCTCTGAATCTTCTCCAACGCCAGCACCTCTTTTCTCAAATAAGATGCACTGTACACAGAACTCCAACTGAGGTCTCACCAGTGCCCCATAGAGTCTCAACATTACATCCCTGCTATTACATACCATTCCTCTTGAAATGAATGCTAACATTACATTTGCCTTCTTCACCACCAACTCAACCTAGAGATTAACCTTTAGGGTATCCTGCATGAGGACTCCCAAGTAGCATACAAAGAAGTGACCCCAATAACCAACCCCTGCAGAACACCACTGGTAACTGGTAGCCAACTAGAATAGAATCCCTTTATTCCAACTTTCTGTTTCCTGCCAACCAGCCATTGCTTTGGTCATGTCAGTATCCTTCCTGTAATTCCAGGGGCTCTCATCTTGTTTTGCAGTCTTGTGTGTGGCACCTTGTCAAAGGCCTTTTGAAAGTCCAAATACACATCCAGTTCATCTCCCCTGTCTATCCTACTTGAGATCTCTTCAAAGGATTGCAATAGGTACCCATCGGAGATCAATGAAAACTTCAAGGAATTCTACGAGCAATTATATCAAGCGGAAAACGAAGGAAAAGAAGACAAAATAGATGAGTTTCTAGCTAAAATTGAACTACCGAAATGCAAGAAGAGGAGCAAAATAAATTAATAAAGCCATTTGAAATAGAGGAAATACAGGATATATTAAGAAAAACTACTGAACAATAAAATGCCGGGAGTGGATGGATTCCCAATAAAATTCTATAAAACATTTAAAGACTTACTAATTCCTCCTCTCCTGGAAGTAATGAACGAGATTGAAGAAACACAAAACATGCCAGATTCATGCAAAACAGCAATAATTACAGTAATACCAAAGACGGGGAAAGATCCACTAACACCAGCATTGTATAGACCAATATCTCTATTTAACACAGATTATAAGATAATAGCTAAACTATTAGTAAACAGATTGGCCGACTGTGTACCAAAATAGTAAAGCTAGATCAAACTGGATTTATTAAGAAAAGACGAACAACGGACAATATCTGTAAGTTCATTAACTTAATCCATGCAGTACAAGGAAACAAGACACCAACAGTGGCGGTTGCCTTAGACGCAGAGAAAGCCTTTGACAGAGTAGAATGGAATTATTTATTCAAAGTACTACAGAGGTTCAATCTACCAGAGAAATATATTAATTGGATTAAAGCATTATGTAAGGGACCATTGGCGAAGGTGACAGTAAATGGTTATATATCAAACCAATTTAAATTAAAAAGATCAACTAGGCAGGGATGTCCACTATCTCCCTCACTGTTCACGTTAGCTATATAACCACTGGCAGAACTGATAAGAACAGAAAATAAAATGAGGGATAAAAATAAAAGAGAAGGAATATAAAATCAGTCTATTTGCAGATGACATCATAGTATACTTAACAGAACCAGAAATATCAATAAAAGAATTACATAAGAAATTGAAGGAATATGGAGAAGTATCGGGGTACAAGATCAACGCAAATAAAAGTGAAGCAATGCCAATGAATAATGCAGATTTCACAAAGTTTAAGAAAGAATCACCATTTAGATAGCAAACACAAGCAATTCGATACCTAGGTATACAACTAGATAATAATCTAGGCCATCTATACAAACTAAATTATCAGCCATTAATGAAGAAATTGCAAGACGATTTAGAACATTGGAAAGACTTATCACTAACACTGATAGGAAGGGTAAATTGTATTAAAATGAATATCTTCCCAAGGATATAATACCTATTTCAATCGTTACCAATTCACCTAATAGAGAAATTCTTCAAGGAGCTAAAGAAAATAATAAGGAAATTCTTATGGAAAGGGGGGAAACCGAGGATAGCGCTAGGTAAATTAACAGAATAGTACAAACAAGGGGGCTGACAGCTACAAAACTTTAAGAATTATTATAGAGCAGCACAATTAAGATATCTATCAGATATTTATCAAACAAGGGAAAAATCAGATTGGACCAGATTAGAGCTAGATAAAATAGGGGAGAAGATACATGAACATATACTATATAAGTGGGATGAAAAGCTGGTGCAACATAGGAATTCACCAGTACTGCACCATTTGCTCAACATTTGGAAGAAGATTCACATAGAAAGGAATAAAACAAATTATCAACTACCAAAACTAATATTGACGCAAAATCAACTAATCCCTTTCACAATAGATAACCTTTCCTTTAGAGAATGGGAGAGAAAAGGGATCAAAAGAATAGAAAATTGTTTTTTGGGAAATAAATTATTATCTTTTGAACAAATGAAGGACAAATATGGCATAACTCACGGTACAATGTTTGCATACCACCAACTGAAAACCTACTTGGAGGACAAACTGGGAAGCAGGCTGAGATTACCAGAAAGAAGCAATTTTGAATATGTGATTACAGACACAATGATAATTAAAAGATTTATAACAAACATGTACATCAAACTGCAAGAGAAAGAGAACGAGGAAACAAGCTGTAAACCCAAACAAAAATGGGAACAAGATCTAAACATAAAGAATGAAACATGGAAAAGCTATGCTCCAGAACTATGAGAAATACAATAAACACGAGGTTACGCATGATACAATATAATTGGTTACACAGGCTATACACCATGCCCCAAAAGTTAAATAAATGGGACCCAACAGTATCAGATAGATGTTTTCGCTGTAAGAAGGAAACGGGAACAACAGTACATGCAATTTGGGCATGTGAGAAAGTGGAAAAGTTTTGGGAAGATCTAAATCAGGTATTAAATAAAATCACAAAAAGCAACATACCAAAAAATCCAGAGATCTTTCTTCTAAGTCATATAAGAAGTAAAGAACTTGGACTCAATTTGGATGGAGCACAAAAAAGATTTATTATGATAGCCTTAACTGTAGCAAAAAAATGGATAATGTCAACCTGGAAATCAGAAGATAGCCTGAGAATACAGCAATGGTACATAGAAATGAATAAATGTATTCCATTGGAAAAAATAACATACAATTTAAGAAATAACATCACAGTATTCGAACAAATTTGGGAACCGTACATGGAACACAACAGAGAAGTCCTAGCGTGGACCTCTACCGCCTAAAATGACAGAATGAGAAGACGAAATGAACTGACCCAGTGTGTAAAAGTAGATGACACAATTTTCTTGTTTATTTTCATTGTGTGATGACATTGTTCAATGGGTTTAATGTATCATGTTGAATGTTGAGTGGGTGGGGAGGGGGGGTGAAGGAGGGGGGAAAAAGGGGAGAAAATGACACTGTGTATATTCAAGAGGGAAATGTTTGTGTGTATTTTGGTCAGTATGGTTCATAGTGTGAAAAATAAAAAAATAAAAAATAAAAAAAAAGATTGCAATAGGTTTGTGAGGCATGATTTTCCTTTAAGGAACTGTGGTGCGCTGTTAGCCAGAATCAGACACACACACACAAGATAAAGACTGTACAACAGGCTTTAATCCACAAAGACTTCCACAGAGCCAGGCTGGCTGTAGCTGCAGTAACTCTGAGTGAAATTTCAGGAGGCCGGCACAGGCTTATATCCCGGCGGGTGATTGACACCTGACTGGGTGGGGCTTGATCCATTCAGGCCAACTGATTGACACCCGGCCAGATGTTGTCCTGTCCCCTTACACTCCTGCAGGTTCAGAGGTTGCCCCCTGCAGTAGGCCGGTGGTGTACCACCACATTCACCCCCTTCTTTAAAATTGTCCCGGGAGGGCAGTAACAAAGAATCATACCCACAAAATACAATATTTACAGATTGAGACGATCCGGTGGCCGCCGGGGTCTCTGTGAGCTTCATAGGACTGGCTCCTGGTCACTGGTCAGAGGGGAAGTGGAGGGGCTGGATGCAGGGGTCTGTGTGACTGACGTGGTGCCACGCGGAGGGATAGCCGAGGGGGCTAGGGTCAACGTTGAGAGTCGTATTGGATGGGTGGGGGAGCATATTCGTTTCCCAGGGCTGAAGTGGACCCCTGGTGGTCAAGGAGGTCCTGCGCACCCCATAGCTGCCTGGGGATGGGGATGTATGCCTTCACCCACATCCATTTTCTACTCTTCTTCCCTGTCCCCCTCTTCCCCCAGATGCAACAGACACAGGATTCCCCTTGTCCTCACCGACCCCCACACCAGCCAACATATTATCCTTCGGAATTTCTGGTACTTACAACAGGATTCCACTACCAGATGCATCTTCCCCTCTTCTCTCCTCTGTGACTTCAAGGAACCACTTCCTTCAACAAACAAAAACGTCTATTTCCTCTCAGTCACAGACAACTACTCTCATTTTCCTTTTGCCATCCCTTTCCCTGATACCTCCACCGCCTCCATTATCAGGGCACTGACGCAGATCTTCACCATGTTCGGATACCCAGCCTTCATCCATAATGACTGGGGGTCCAGTTTCATGAGTGAGGTGCTCCGCCAGTACCTGACAGAGTGAGGCATTCGACTAGTTGCACAACTAGCTACAACCCCGGGGCAAAGCGCAGGTGGAGCGTGAAAAAGGGATGATCTGGAAGGCAGTCCTCCTGGCCCTGAGGTCGAAAGGCTGGTCCATCGACTACAGGCAAGAGGCCCTCCTCGAGGCACTCCATGCCATACGGTCGCTCTTGTGCACGGCTACCAATCAGACCCCTCACTAGCACCTTTTCTCATTTCCTAGGAAATCGGCGACTGGTGTCTCCCTCCCAACGTGACTAACAAATCCGGGACCGGTACTTCTCCAGAAGCATGTACGGACCCACAAGTCTGACCCCCTGGTCGAGCAGGTGCTCCTTCGTCTTCACCAGGGAACTGGCCCCAGTAGGGGCCCAACCGCCCCACCACGGGTACCCTGCCCAACCTTCCCACCATGGGTACACAGCCCACTCAGGATTCCCCAGGAGCTGACTCCCTCCCTCTGCCTCTCCAGAGGGCCCAACCCCTCGTAGACCTGCCACACACATACACACCACCTTGCCCACATCACCAGCTGCCCCGGCCACCCCGGCCCCAGCTGATCCTTAGGCAACCCTCTCCTCTCCAACCATTAACCAGGTGCCAACCCAGCGACAGTATCAGAGGCACCGATGGCCGCCGGACTGCCTGAACTTGTAAATACTACCCGGTGCCGAGACACCCCTCCCTCCCTGGACTCATTTTAAGAAGGGGGTGAATGTGGTGATACAACCACAACACTGGACGCGCTCCCACCAGCCTACTGCAGGGGGAAAACATTGTACCTGCAGGTAGGCAACCTGGGAGGCTGGCCCCACCTGGCCAGCTGTCAATCACCGACCTGTATATAGACTCGAGCCGGCCCCTCTCGGGTCAATCGGACATATGGAGCCAGCAGAGGACAGTTGAATACTTGTCCTGCACATGTATTGTTTGTCGGTATGTGTGTTATGTCTGGTTGTGTGTCTGCACATTTTGCATCGAGGACTGGAGAACGCTGTTTCGTTGGGTTGTACATGCATAATCAGACAATGATAAATTGACTTGAAGAGCATTCAGTACGTTGTGGCGGCTCACCACTAGGCAGGTGAACCGGACCCGCTTGTAAGCCACGCGGCGGGGCAGCCAGCCAAAATGGCACCGTCGGGGGTTTTCCATTCCTCCCAGCATGGGGCTCAGAAGCCTGCGCTGGGGGACCACGTGACGCCCGGGTGACGTCAGCGCCCTCCAGTGCGGTTCTCAGCCAGATCCAGGCTGGGAGTATAAGTGCAGCCCAGCAGCCTGCAATAAACGAGTCTGCTCACTGAATTCAACCCGTCTGGTTGTGTGTGTTATTGCAGGAGCAGGTGTAGCCTACAATTGGAGACCCTGATTGGTTCAAATGTCTTTGAATCCATCATGAACGAGCCTGGGATCAGCGCTATAGCCGTGAAACTGCCTGAATTCTGGGTTCAGGAGCCGGAGACCTGGTTTGGCCACGTGGAGGCTCAGTTTCACCTCTGCCAGATTTAGTCTGACATGGCCAAATTCTACCATGTGGTTGCTGCCCTGGACCAGGCCACCGCCAGACCTCGTTCAGCACCCACCCGCCCCAAGACAAATACGAGACCATCAAGCGAGTGCTTACTGGATCCCTTGGACTATCCAGACACCAGCGTGCTGCTCAGATGCTGCACCTCAACGCCCTGGGGGACATGTCCCCAATGGAGCTGATGGACGAGATGCTCACGCTCATGGGTAAGCACACTCTTCGAGCGTATTTTCCTCGACCATATGCCCGGGGACATCTGGCCGGTGCTGGTCCAGGAGAGCTTCACCGACCCGAGGAAGGTCGCCCAGAAGGCCCAAGAGCGATGGCTCGCACGATTCCCGGAGGGCTCTGCGGTCCAGCAGGTCACGAACCACGGGTACGACCATGCCAAGCCCTATCACTGCAGTAGAGCAACCGGCCCCTGCAGGGGCCCCCAAGAGCATAACCAAGGCCACAGCATGCGCTCCAGGCCTCTGCTTCTACCACCAACGCTTGATCCAGGGAAACTACCAGGCCGGCCGCTGATAATGGGTGTGGTGGCTGGCCAAGGACACAGCCTCCTCTACCTGCGGGACTCAGTCAGCAGCCGGCGGTTCCTCGTTGACACTGGAGCCCAGATCAGCATTATCCCGGCCAAGGCCGTTGAATCCAGGAACCGACCTCGTGGACCTCCCCTCCGTGTGGCCAACGCAACAGAATTCTGGACGTATGGAGACAAGACAGTCCACTTCCAGATCAGCCAACAAAATTTTGCATGGAGGTTCACCGTCTCGTCCCTCCCGACCGCCATCCTGGGTGCAGACTTCCTCCTCGCACACGGGCTTCTGGTGGACATTCGAGGTAGGCACCTGGTGGACGCCTGTACCTTCCAGGCCATTTGTCTCGACGCCTCCAGCTCAGAGCAACTGCAGATGGCCAAGATTAGCATGCCCAGAGATAAGTTCCAGCGAACCCTGGATGAGTTCCCGACGCTCCTCAAGCCATAGTTCTCCACTGCCTCGCTGTGCCACGGGGTGTTCCACCACATCCCCACCCAGGGCCAAGGCACACCGGCTCCCGCCTGACAAGCTCCAGGTATCGAAGAAGGATTTTTCGCACCTATTGGAACTGGGGATCATTCGGTGGTCTGACAGCCCATGGGCCTCGCCACTCCACCTGGTCCCGAAAGCCTCCAGTGGCAGGTGTCCCTGCGGAGACTATCGACAGCTCAATGAGGCAACAGTTCCTGACCATCCCTCACGTCCAAGACTTTACGGCCAACCTGCACAATGCAAGGGTTTTCTCCAAGGTTGGCCAGGTGCATGGATATCACCAGATCCCGGTGCACCCTGAGGACATACCCAAGACAGCCATCATCACCCCTTTGGCTTGTTCGAATTCCTGCGCATGCCATTCAGGCTCAAGAATGCCGCTCAGACCTTCCAGCGCCTCATGGACTCTGTGGGCAGGGACTTGGATTTCGTCTTTATTTATTTGGACGAAATCCTCGTCACCAGCAAGGACCGGGCACAAGGCCCACCTACGCGCCCTTTTCTCCCGGCTGGCCGAGTGCCAGTTCGGGAAAGAGTCCATGCAGTTCCTGGGCCATACCATCACAGCTGAAGGAGCCATGCCCACCGCTGTGAAGGTCGCCGCTATCAGGGAGTTCCCACGCCTGGACAGCCTCAAGGGGCTGCAGGAGTTCACAGGTGTGGTCAACTTTTACAACCGCTTCATCCCGGGAGCTGCGCGCATCATGCAGCCACTATTCGCACTCATCGCAGCCAAGCACGGAATACTCGCTTGGAACCCAGAAGCCTGCACCGCATTCACGGCCACCAAGGATGCCCTCGCGAAGGCCACCATGCTCGCCTACCCGCACACCGACCTGCATGTGACACTCTCTGTGGATGCCTCTGCCACAGCCGTCAGTGCTGTCCTGGAGCAGCAGGTGAATGGACATTAGAAGCCGCTGGCATTCTTCACCCACCTATCCGCCCGCCAGAACGCAAGCATAGTGCCTTCGACCGCAAGTTACTGGGCATGTATCTGGCAGTGCGGCATTTCCGCTATTCTTTGGAGGGGAGAACTTTTACCATCTTCACTGACAACAAACCCCTCACCCAGGTGCTCGTGATGGCAAAGGATCCCCAGTCGGCCTGCCAGCAGCATCACCTCTTCTTCGTGTCGGAGTTTACCACCGACATTCGGCACAAGGCGGGGAAGGACAATGTGGTTGCCGATGCACTCTCACGACCGGCCATCTGCGCGCTGATGCCTGGCCTCGATTTGGACCAGCTCGCCCGGGACCTGAAGCCTGATGAGGAGACGAGGGCCTTCAAGACCGCCATCATGGGCCTGCGGTTCTGAGACTTCCCGACTTCGAGTGGCAAAGGCGCCATCCTGTGCAATATATCCATGGGCATCCCACAACCAGTGGTTCCCCAGAAGTGGCGCAGGCAGGTGTTCCGTCACATCCACGACCTTTCACATCCGTCCATCAGGTCCACGGTCCGGATGGTGGCAGAACGGTTCGTATGGCATGGGCTGCGGAAGCACATCACGGACTGGGCTAGAACATGCACCCATTGCCAGACATCCAAGGTGCACAGGCACACCAGGGCACCTGTACAGGAGTTCGAGCACGTCGGGAACAGTTCAGCCACATTCACATGGACATCGTTGGGCCCTTACCCGTTTCCCGGGGCAACTGTTACCAGTTTACGATGGTGGACCACACCATTCGCTGGCCCGAGGCGATCCCGAAGCCAGACACCTCCACCGACTCCAACTCCCAAGCACTGTTGCATGGTTGGGTCACCCGGTTCGGTGTCCCGGGTCACCTCACCAACGATCGGGGCGCCCAGTTCAAATCTGCACTCTGGGCACATCTCGCCAACAGGTTGGGGATCCATCTACACTGCACCACAGCCTACCACCTGCAAGCCAATGGATTGGTCGAACGTCTGCACCACCACCTTAAGTCAGCACTCATGGCTCGCCTCACCGGTCCCGATTGGGCGGACAAACTGCCTTGGGTGCTCCTGGGCATCTGCTCCACTCCCAAGTAAGATCTGCAGGCGTCATCTGCTGAGCTGGTCTACGGTGTGCTGCTGGCACTACCTGGTGAGTTCGTCAATGCACCTCACAATCCACAGCGGTCGCCGCACGAACTACTTCCTCACCTCAGGGCACGCATGGACTTGACCAGGCATGGCACCCGCCCGTCTCACGTTCCTGACAAACTGCTTTCCATGGAGTACGTTTTCGTTCAGCGAGGCCCGACCACGGCACCTCTGCAGCAACCATACGAGGGGCCGTACAGGGTTGTACAGCATTCCAGCTCTACGTTTTCGCTGGACATTGCCTGCAGGTGGGAGATGTTTTCTGTGGACAGGCTGAAGCCAGCGCACCTCGATCCCACCGAGCCCATGGTCGTAGCCCAGCCCAAGATGCAAGGCTGCCCAGCGAAAAAGGACATTGGCGCTGGTTTGCGGGGGGGGGGGGCTGTGTGGCAGCTCACCACTAGGCAGGCGAACCAGCCCTGCTTGTAAGCCACATGGTGGGGCAGCCGGCCAAAATGGCGCCGTCGGGGGTTTTCCCTTCCTCCCAGCATGGGGCTCAGAAGCCTGCGCTGGGGGACCACGTGACACCCGGGTGACGTCAGCACCCTCCAGCGCAGTTCTCAGCCAGATCCGGGCTGGGAGTATAAGTGCAGCCCAGCAGCCTGCAATAAACGAGTCTGCTCACTGAGCTCAACCCGTCTGATTGTGTGTGTTCTTTCAGGAGCAGGTGTAGCCGCCGCTACAACTTCCCCAATGTCTCTTATCGATTTTTAAAGATGAATCATAGAAAGTATTCTGTCCTGATTGGCACGGGAACCACTCTGCCCAAGAAACTGCCAACTTGTGAAGGGAGGTCAGGTCACCTATGGCCCTTCGGGTGCCTTCTTGCCCTTAGCACTCTCTGGAATCCTGGTTCTAATACCAGGTTCCCATGAGCCAGTCTCCAGCAGCCCACAGCCCCTTACACTAACCATATGAGACTCTCATATTTATGAAAAAGTATTTATTTATTTTTCATAGATGCAATACTTGTCCTGCGTATGTATCGATTGTATGTGTGTTATCTCTGGATGTATGTCTGTATGTTTTGCACTGAGGAATGGAGAACGTAGTTTCATCGGTTTGTACTTATGCAATCAGATAACAATAAACTTGACTCTTTCTTCTCTTTGGCTTGGCTTCGCGGACGAAGATTTATGGAGGGCTAAATGTCCACGTCAGCTGCAGGCTCGTTTGTGGCTGACGAGTCCGATGCAGGACAGGCAGACACGGTTGCAATGGTTGCAGGGGAAAATTGGTTGGTTGGGGTTGGGTGTTGGGTTTTTCCTCCTTTGTCTTTTGTCAGTGAGGTGGGCTCTACGGTCTTCTTCAAAGGAGGTTGCTGCCCGCTGAACTGTGAGGCGCCAAGATGCACGGTTTGAGGCGATATCAGCCCACTGGCAGTGGTCAATGTGGCAGGCACCAAGAGATTTCTTTAGGCAGTCCTTTTATCTCTTCTTTGGTGCATCTCTGTCACGGTGGCCAGTGGAGAGCTTGCCATATAACACGTTCTTGGGAAGGCGATGGTCCTCCATTCTGGAGACGTGACCTACCCAGCACAGTTTGATCTTTAGCAGAGTGGATTCGATGCTGTCGGCCTCTGCCATCTCGAGTACTTCGATGTTAGGGATGAAGTCGCTCCAATGAATGTTGAGGATGGAGCGGAGACAACTCTGGTGGAAGCGTTCTAGGAGCCATAGGTGATGCTGCTAAAGGACCCATGATTCGGAGCCGAAAAGGAGTATGGGTATGACAACGGCTCTGTATACGCTAATCTTTGTGAGGTTTTTCAGTTGGTTGTTTTTCCAGACTCTTTTGTGTAGTCTTCCAAAGGCACTATTTGCCTTGGCGAGTCTGTTGTCTATCTCGTTGTCGATCCTTGCATCCGATGAAATGATGCAGCCTAGATAGGTAAACTGGTTGACCGTTTTGAGTTTTGTGTGCCCGATGGAGATGTCGAGGGGCTGGTAGTCATGGTGGGGAGCTGGCTGATAGAGGACCTCAGTTTTCTTAACTGTGGTGAGATGTAATTCCACCACCTGGCCACCAGGAGGAACCCCAGTGACCTTGTCCAGAGCTACAGTCTAGCCTTCCAGGTTGGTCTTGAAGAGAGACAAGGCCTCTTAGTGTACATATTAGTTTATTAAAGCTGCTTTTTCTCACACTGCTGGTGTGGTTATTGTCAGTACAGTTACATTGGTGACCAAGACAAACCCTGGGCTCCTCCCATTTGTTGTGCAACATGTGCAGTCAACCTGAGAGTTTGGTTCAGAGCTACATTATGTCATGAAACATGTTAAATTCAATAAAAGTTCATTTAATGTTTCTCCAATTTCCCACGTGATACAGAAAATCTTTGTATTCACTTTCAATTTTGTCCCTCCTGTTTGTTGCCCATTTTATTTTCAGGAAGCAAACCTTTTGAGTGAAGGATGGTGTTGGAACCGGCCGACAGGGGGCGCCCTCGTCCTCCGACCGCGGACTTTCCGAGCTTTCAGCCTTGAAGCGTCCGGACATCTGGCGGGCTCGTGACGCAATGACGTCACTGTCACCCGCCCGACGTTCCGAAGCTGTGGTGGTGGTCACGTCATGACATCATACGACGATTGGTCGGATTACGCTCTTGCGTCAGGTGGACGGTCAAAACAACGGCCAGGGAGCTCGTTACGGCTGCCCCACTGCGCTGGAGGTTGCGTGGGGAGTGTGACAGGGCGTTGTCCGCGCCTAAAGCCCCGAGCTGGCCGAGGAGAAGATGGGTAAGGGGCAGTGGGGGCTTGCCCGAGGGGCAGGTCCCAGGGAGCGGGGGGGTGGAACCAGGGCCCCGGGGGCCGGTCCCGAGTGGGGGGCCGGGGGCCGGTCCCGAGTGGGGGGCCGGTCCCGGGTGGGGGGCCGGTCCCGGGTGGGGGGCCGGTCCCGGGTGGGGGGCCGGTCCCGGGTGGGGGGCCGGTCCCGGGTGGGGGGCCGGTCCCGGGTGGGGGGGCCGGTCCCGGGTGGGGGGGCCGGTCCCGGGTGGGGGGGCCGGTCCCGGGTGGGGGGGCCGGTCCCGAGTGGGGGGCCGGTCCCGAGTGGGGGGCCGGTCCCGAGTGGGGGGCCGGTCCCGAGGGGGGGGCCGGTCCCGAGGGGGGGGCCGGTCCCGAGGGGGGGGCCGGTCCCGAGGGGGGGGCCGGTCCCGAGGGGGGGGCCGGTCCCGAGGGGGGGGGCCGGTCCCGAGGGGGGGGCGGTCCCGAGGGGGGGGCGGTCCCGAGGGGGGGGGCCGGTCCCGAGGGGGGGGGGCCGGTCCCGAGGGGGGGGCCGGTCCCGAGGGGGGGGCCGGTCCCGAGGGGGGGGCCGGTCCCGAGGGGGGGCCGGTCCCGAGGGGGGGGCCGGTCCCGAGGGGGGGGCCGGTCCCGAGGGGGGGGCCGGTCCCGAGGGGGGGGCCGGTCCCGGGTGGGGGGCCGGTCCCGGGTGGGGGGCCGGTCCCGGGTGGGGGGCCGGTCCCGGGTGGGGGGGCCGGTCCCGGGTGGGGGGGCCGGTCCCGGGTGGGGGGGCCGGTCCCGGGTGGGGGGGCCGGTCCCGAGTGGGGGGCCGGTCCCGAGTGGGGGGCCGGTCCCGAGGGGGGGGCCGGTCCCGAGGGGGGGGCCGGTCCCGAGGGGGGGGCCGGTCCCGAGGGGGGGGCCGGTCCCGAGGGGGGGGCCGGTCCCGAGGGGGGGGGCCGGTCCCGAGGGGGGGGCGGTCCCGAGGGGGGGGGCCGGTCCCGAGGGGGGGGGCCGGTCCCGAGGGGGGGGCCGGTCCCGAGGGGGGGGCCGGTCCCGAGGGGGGGGCCGGTCCCGAGGGGGGGCCGGTCCCGAGGGGGGGGCCGGTCCCGAGGGGGGGGCCGGTCCCGAGGGGGGGGGCCGGTCCCGAGGGGGGGGCCGGTCCCGAGGGGGGGGCCGGTCCCGGGGGGGGGGGCCGGTCCCGGGGGGGGGCCGGGGGCCGGTCCCGGGGGGGGGGGGCCGGGGGCCGGTCCCGGGGGGGGGCCGGGGGCCGGTCCCGGGGGGGGGGCCGGGGGCCGGTCCCGGGGGGGGGCCGGGGGCCGGTCCCGGGGGGTGCCGGGGGCCGGTCCCGGGGGGGGGGGCCGGGGGCCGGTCCCGGGGGGGGGGCCGGGGGCCGGTCCCGGGGGGGGGGCCGGGGGCCGGTCCCGGGGGGGGGGGCCGGGGGCCGGTCCCGGGGGGGGGGGCCGGGGGCCGGTCCCGGGGGGGGGGCCGGGGGCCGGTCCCGGGGGGGGGGCCGGGGCCGGTCCCGGGGGGGGGGCGGGGGCCGGTCCCGGGGGGGGGGGCCGGGGGCCGGTCCCGGGGGGGGGGCCGGGGGCCGGTCCCGAGGGGGGGGCCGGGGGCCGGTCCCGAGGGGGGGGCCGGGGGCCGGTCCCGAGGGGGGGGGCCGGGGGCCGGTCCCGAGGGGGGGGCCGGGGGCCGGTCCCGAGGGGGGGGGCCGGGGGCCGGTCCCGAGGGGGGGGCCGGGGGCCGGTCCCGAGGGGGGGGCCGGGGGCCGGTCCCGAGGGGGGGGCCGGGGGCCGGTCCCGAGGGGGGGGCCGGGGGCCGGTCCCGAGGGGGGGGCCGGGGGCCGGTCCCGAGGGGGGGGCCGGGGGCCGGTCCCGAGGGGGGGGCCGGGGGCCGGTCCCGAGGGGGGGGCCGGGGGCCGGTCCCGAGGGGGGGGCCGGGGGCCGGTCCCGAGGGGGGGGCCGGGGGCCGGTCCCGAGGGGGGGGCCGGGGGCCGGTCCCGAGGGGGGGGGCCGGGGGCCGGTCCCGAGGGGGGGGCCGGGGGCCGGTCCCGAGGGGGGGGCCGGGGGCCGGTCCCGAGGGGGGGGCCGGGGGCCGGTCCCGAGGGGGGGGCCGGGGGCCGGTCCCGAGGGGGGGGCCGGGGGCCGGTCCCGAGGGGGGGGCCGGGGGCCGGTCCCGAGGGGGGGGCCGGGGGCCGGTCCCGAGGGGGGGGCCGGGGGCCGGTCCCGAGGGGGGGGGCCGGGGGCCGGTCCCGAGGGGGGGGGCCGGGGGCCGGTCCCGAGGGGGGGGCCGGGGGCCGGTCCCGAGGGGGGGGCCGGGGGCCGGTCCCGAGGGGGGGGCCGGGGGCCGGTCCCGAGGGGGGGGCCGGGGGCCGGTCCCGAGGGGGGGGCCGGGGGCCGGTCCCGAGGGGGGGGCCGGGGGCCGGTCCCGAGGGGGGGGCCGGGGGCCGGTCCCGAGGGGGGGGCCGGGGGCCGGTCCCGAGGGGGGGGCCGGGGGCCGGTCCCGAGGGGGGGGGCCGGGGGCCGGTCCCGAGGGGGGGGCCGGGGGCCGGTCCCGAGGGGGGGGCCGGGGGCCGGTCCCGAGGGGGGGGGCCGGGGGCCAAGGTGGGACCATGACAGTGCCATGTTCTCTTGGTTTCTATTGGAGGGAAAGAGAAATGGAACCTCAATGCTGGTTTATGACCCCTCATCAAGAGTCTACCTGAAGTGATTTGGCGATGAAGTGGATGGATGTCACAGCTCAATAGTATATTTGAAGAACTGATCAGTGTGTCCTGTGTTGGAAAATTCTGTATTCTCTTTGATTATAAATAGTTGCTTTATGACATTTCCTGTCTTGTTTTATCTTGCCTGAGAAACACATGTCAGTTTTATTGCACATTGGGAATAAAACTGATTCGAAGGGGTCTTGAAATTGAGGACTATAATGTATTTGGAGTTGTGATTAATTTAAGATGGTACAGCCTGTCTGGTTTGATTTACCCAAATGCAACATGACGCCCTTCAAGTTGAACTGTATCTGCCATCCCCTAGCCTGGTTTCCCATCTGGTCTAGATCTCATTGCAAACTCGGTAACCGATGTCTGCCGTAGTACTTATTTCCGTCATCTTCAAACTTACAAAGATAGCACCAATAGGATTCAATCTGGATTTTGGGAGTTATGTGCTTCGGTACTTGCTATTTCCCTATGTGGAAGGCACAGGAAACAATTAAGAAGAGTCAAATATCTTTTTTAAAAATTATAACATGATAGAAGGTGATCCCAGCCATTTAAACTCGTACTGCAAAATTACACCCAATTAACCAACGTTTCGGAGGGTGGGAGGAAACCAGAGTACCCAAGGAAAACACACACTGACACGGGAAGCATGTACATCTCCTTACAGACTGCACCAGATTAGAAACCCACCCCTGCACCCTGCCTCACTGACACTGTAATAGCATTGCGCTAACTGTGATGTGATCTTTATTTCCAGGCATTTTGAGTAAAGGAGTAAAGAAATTGCACAGGGACTCTGACCACATGTAGAAAATGGTGTTGCGAGTTTATCTCCTTCTGAACAAATAGATATTTGTGAACAAGAGATACAGTAAAGATTCACTGATTGATTCATAGGATGTGGTGTTTTGGGATGGGTTTTGAAAGGGAAGTTGAAACAAGTTGATTCTATGCCTTGATGAGAATAGAAATATAATGTGATCTTTTAAAACTGAAATTCATGCAGGGCTTGACAGCAGATGTTTCCCATGCCTGGCTATCTAAAACCAGCAATCACATTTGTAAATAAGGTGCCAGCTATTTAGGATGCATGGGTATAAATTCACCAAAGAAAATAGATTTTTAGATATGAATGAAATTGGGAAATATGCTGTGTCTGCAAGGAAATGGTATTGAGATAAAAGATCAGCCATCAACATTGAATGATAGAAAAATGTGAAGGGCCAAAAAATCCTCTGCAGCTATTTCTTTCATGTTCTTAAATTTACAAGCAGAGGCTAGGTTATTATCTCTTCAGTCGAGAACATTGAGTGTTTTTTAATTGTTGTGAAATATTAAGAGAAACCATTTCCACTGATGGGGGGACAGGGAGATTTTTGTTCTGAATCATGGGAAAGGTAGCTACAATAAAACTCAAATAATTCATTGATCATCTATTAGGATGCCCAGTCCAACTGCCAACAGTTCCATACAGACTTTAAATGTCCTGTAAATGGATAAGATGGAGGTTTTATTTCAAAATTCTGCGACTGCATGGTCTGAGCTCAAGATAGTGGCACCTATGGTCAGCACCAGCCACGAAGGGTAACAGGCTCCAGGAAGCAGAGGACTGTCGCAGGGCACCAGAACATGGGAAAACCACCTCCCCTCTCAGAAGGAAAAGCAGAGGAGACGACCCGCAGGGACGGTAACCAAGCCAGTGGACCTATGAGGGGTTCTGCAAGTTCCAAAACACACGGGGTGGGCTATTGATGACTTGAGGTGAGGAACCCACACAATCTGCAGGCTGCTGGCGACTGCAGTCGAGGGACTGCTGGAGACTGGCAGAAGGGGTACCAGGTATCGGAACTGGGATGCAAGAGGGTGACAGGGGTTCCCGATTATGTCAGCGTTTTGGATCTGATGGTTTGGACTGGATTCTGAGTGGCTGCAGGAATTGCAGCAGTGCTGGGGGCGAATCCACAGACGCTTGGTAACTCTGAGGTTGCACTCTTTTTTTCGACTTTTGGAGACACTTCAGGCAATTTCTGCTGACGGCAAATCTGTCGTTCTTATGGCAGACAAAAACAAATTCCTTGTAATATTGCACTGTCTTTATTACATGACAATAAAGGAATCTTGAATTGGAAATCCCAATGATTTGACATCTGGCTCACCAGGTGAAGTTCCCTATTCTCCCTTTTGAAACACTGGCAGCTCTTTTAAAAAAAATACAGTGTAATATCTCAAAGTAATTGCAAGTGTGTGGGGGCGTTGAGAGACACTGCAACCAATAGTCCAGAAGATCTGATAGTCCAACACCATTAACGTCCTGAGCATGCTGGATTATCAAAGTTTTATGGAATGAATTTATGGGTCAATTCTGACCTTATTGAATAGTGGAACAAGCAGTAGGGGTTAAAAAGATCAATTAGAAATTGGGAATTTGGATTTCACTTTTAATTTTAAACTTGCAGATAAGTTTTACTTTTAGTTTCATTTTAACGCTTTAATGGTTGAAAAAGATTTGTTTGTTTTAAAAGCATAAATAAATGATAGCCATAATCCAATTATAGCTTTATGAAATATGTAATAATCCTGTAACAGTAATTACAGGATTTAAATTTACTGTAATCGAACTGTGCCTTTTCTGATTAGAATCAACTTTGTAGCAACAATGATCTAGAAAGTGGAAAGTACCTTGAGTGTTGAAATGTTCTGGAACTTGTCACTTGGGGAAAAAGATAATGCTTTAAGCATTTGGGAAAACCTCAGCCTCCAATTTAGATATGCAGCAAACTAAACTTGATCATTTCCAAAAGTTGTTTGCCCAACTCCTTTGACATGGTCTCACTGATCTATTGGGTTTGCTGTTAAGCTATATTTGAGTTTATTTTAAATTCTCCTGGTTTTCATATAGTTTTACCCCTTCTCACTGTGTAATCTCTTCATTCCTCCAATTCTAGCTTCCTGCTCATCCCAGAATTTAAACTCCCCATCACTGGCAGTTATATCTTGCAGTTTTAAGATATATTAATGCCAAAGTAAAAACACAATGCTGGAGAAAACTCAGCAGGCCAAACAGTCTCCGATGTAGAGAAGACTAGATGCAAACCCTGAGATTACTTTGAAGAGCACCTCCCGGTTGCCAATCATTTCAATTCTGTGTCACTCCCATACTCACATGTCTGTTCATGGCCTGGTGGACTATCCCACCGAGACCCATGTAAATTGGAGGAACAACACCTAATTTTGTTTTTTTCCGTCGGGGCACTTGCCAACCAGATGGCATTAACATCGACTTTTCTGGTTTCTGCTCATCTGCTCTCCTCTCCCCTCCCCAACCCCCTTCTAGCTCTCCTTTCCCCTCCCCTCTATTCATCCAGCCATCCCTCCTCTGCTTGCTTGTTGCTGTCCCCTCTCTCAGAAGATCAGAATATTTAAGTGGTGTATGGAGCACAGAGTTACTGGGGTCTGTGGGGGCTTGCAAGGCTTCTTTTGAAGGAATTGAACTTGTCCAGAAGGGATTTATCACAATTGATGATATTGCCTTGTTTCGCATTGTAGGATGTGGTGGTATCAAGCCCTGCCACAGCTGTGTGAGGCTCTATCTTGGTCTGGAAATCTACTGGCTTTGCAGAGGAGGTTCGCCAGTTGATTCCAGAGATGAGGACATTAGCCTACAAGGAGAGATTGAGTTGCCTGGGACTAAACTTACTGGAATTCGGGAACCTTACAGGAACATACAAAATTATGAAAGGGATAGATAAGAGGAAATTTGTTTCCACTGCTCAATCAGAATTTGATGTCATGAAAATGTCACAAAATTTGTTGTTTTGTGACAGCACTAAAGTGCAAACATTTATATAAACCACCTTATAAAATAAATTTTAAAAATTGTGCAAGAAAAAGTCAAAGTGAGGCAGAGTCTGGTTTATTGTTCATTCTGGGATCTGATGGCAGAGGGGAAGAAGTTGTCCTTGTGCTGCTGAGTGCTCGTCTTCAGGCTCCTGCACCTCCTTCCCGATGATAGAGTGAAGAGGGCACGGCCTGAATGGTGGGTTTCCTTGAGGATAGTGACTGCTTTCTTAAGACACTGCCTCTTGTAGATGTCCTCGATGGAGTGAAGAATGGTGCCCGTGATGTCGGAGGCCAAGTTAACAACCTTCTGGAGTTTTTTTTCTTCCTGGCTGTTGGCCCCTCCATACCAGACCAGTCAGAATGCTTTCCATGGTACACCTGTAGAAGTTTTCAAGAGTCTTTGGTGACATACCGAATTTCTTATGATGCATTGACATGGAGGCTCCCAGAGAGATCATCAGAGATGTTGGCACACAGGAATTTGAGGTCCTCCACGACTGAGCCCTTGATGAGGACTGTTCTCCTGACTTCTTCCTGGTCCATAATCATCTCCTTGGTTTTGTTAGCGTTGAGTTCAGCTGTGGTCTGAGCAGAGCAGGCACGATGACCAACACCTGCTTCTTTTTCTTTCTTATGAAAGTCATTATGTAGGTGTCGCGCGATCAATGACCACTTGCAGATATGAAGCAAGTAGTCAAAGGCTTCATTAATCAGAAAACCAAGGCATACCTCTGCATGCTGCTGGTTCACATCCAAGGCAGATATGAGACAAGGGCTCTCAGCCTTTATTAGGGGATCTTATGGGGAAGGGCTACACGTACAGAAGGCATGCCAGCCTGCCTCGCCCAGTGAGGACATGGCCAGACATGACAGCAGTATCGTGTTCCACCACATTAGGTAAGCATTCTAACTCATTGAACTTCAAAATAAATGAATCAGCAGCATTTATTCATATGTTTCTTTCTTCTTCTCTTTGGCTTGTCTTGCGGACGAAGATTTATGGAGGGGTAATGTCCACATCAGCTGCAGGCTCGTTTGTGGCTGACAAGTCCGAGGCGGGACAGGCAGACGCGGTTGCAGGAGAAAATTGGTGGGTTGGGGTTGGGTGTTGGGTTTTTCCTCCTTTGTCTTTTGTCAGTGAGGCGCCTGCAAGCTCACACCAAGACACGAGAGCAACTATTCATATGTTTACATTATTAGAAACTGTACATTTTCTCCTTTCTGAAAACTGATTAATTGCGCTGGGTAGGTCATGTCTCCAGAATGGAGGACCATCGCCTTCCCAAGATCGTGTTATATGGCAAGCTCTCCACTGGCCACCGTGACAGAGGTGCACCAAAGAAGAGGTACGAGGACTGCCTAAAGAAATCTCTTGGTGCCTGCCACATTGACCACCGCCAGTAGGCTGATATCGCCTCAAACCGTGCATCTTGGCGCCTCACAGTTTGGTGGGCAGCAACCTCCTTTGAAGAAGACTGCAGAGCCCACCTCACTGACAAAAGACAAAGGAGGAAAAACCCAACACCCATCCCAACCAACCAATTTTCCCCTGCAACCGCAGCAATCGTGTCTGTCTGTCCCACATCGGACTTGTCAGCCACAAACGAGCCTGCAGCTGATGTGGACATTTACCCCTCCATAAATCCAAGCCAAATAAAAGACATCCACATGTACTGGTTTCTGAGGAGCTGAGTTTTAACAAAATCAGCAAAAATGTTTGTGTTAAACAAGAAAATCTTCAGATGAAGCTTTCCAAGGCAGTATACAAATGTTAATTGTCTTTTACTTCCTATGGATGTTGCATGACCTGCTGAGTTTCTCCACTATTTTTGTGTGCTGCATATTCATGTATGACAACTGCAGATTTTCACTATTATGGGCCAAGAGGACCCCAAAACCCAGCAGCAATAGAAATTCACCAAGACAATTGGTTACTTAAAAGTTGCTTTTAATCATCTTTAAACATGAAAACAGGATCAAACTCTAACTTATTACAATTAACTTAACCCCCTTCTAATTCTTAAATTCAGAAAAGTTATTTGATTCACAGTCCAATCTCACTTCTCATTCCTCCAAGTTCACCGGTATCAGGCAATTCATGTACTGTGCACAGAATTTAACATTTATGAATCTTCACCAGACTTTGGTGCTTAAATGGTTAATGGTTCTTGTCAATTTCTCAGAGACAAATTTGTTGCTTATTGGACACCTCCAACTGATTCCTTCTGATCAGCCACTTCAGTGTCCTACTGAAGAAACCTGCCCCATCAGGGTTTTCCAGATGATAACCTCTTTCCTCCAGGTCACCACAGAGTTCATTTTTTTATTTCAAGTGAAACATTATACAGCTAGCTATCTCCTCTTGTATAGACCACAAGGGCTTTGACCAGGCTGAACTAAGAACTTACAACCCGTCTTCAAAATGGGGTTTTTCCACAAGCTTGCCAGCTTGTCCTGTTCCAGTCCCAGCTGCTGCTGCCGAACTGTAGAACTCAATTCTCTCTCTCTCTCTCTCTCTTTCTCTCACTCAGACAGACTATGGCACTGGACCTAATCTTCGAGTCCATTCATCTTTTGCGTTCCAAAACAATAATCCATTACTCCACAGTATGCCCAATTAACGCCTACTTGTGAAGTCTCTATAGGCATTCTTCAAAGTTTTTGCAAAGGCACTTGGAGCCTGGACTGTCTGGCTTGAGCAGAGCTCTGGCATTTTAAATGAGATCTCTTGTTAAGTGTTTATTTATGACCTACACTAAAAAACCTACACTCAAAAACCTGCCATGATTTATTTTCTTTAAAACATGTCTCTTTTTTTAAACTTTATTTAAGACTTTATAACATGAATAACATATAGGATTAGATTAAAAAAAATTAAGAATAAAATAATAAAATTACAATACAATATCAGTAATCTAAATAAACTATACCCTCCCCAATAATTATTACACATTAATAACCCAACTCAAATTAGTCCAACCCCCCCTTTCCCCCCCAAAATAAAGAGTGAAGAATTAATAAAGTTAATAATATATGTGAGAAAAAAACCCACTTACAAAAAAAAACAAAAACATAACCGATTAAAATACTAACAAAAAGAAAAGTAATTAATACTAAAATATCAGACTTAAAAAACATATTTAAATCAAACTTAAATGCATATATTTAACAAACGGAGTTAAGATGAAACATATTTAACTCAAACTTAATATTAAAAAAATTAGTAAAGTTAGTAACATTATGTATCAAAAATTCTTAAACAATAATCAATTCTTAAAAAAAAATTGTAGCATGAAAAAAAGATGAAAAAAAAACTTTCTCTATAGAGATAAACCTTCACCAAATATCAACTAACTTCACATCTATCATCATATTAGTCACATAAACCACCATCTTAAAACAAAATTCAAACCTCATTAAGCATTGTACAATTCAATTTTAGTACTCTTCCACCACTTTTCCCTTTTACTCTTAAACAGTTATTCAATAAAAGCTCCAATACCACATTTAAATATCCCCAATCATTACGTTAAAATTCAGATATCCGAATAATAAAAACACATCTACAACGAAATCTATATCTTCAACAAATGGAGCATAAACCACAAACAAAATTCAAGCCTCATTAAAAATTGAACAATTCAGTTTATAACTTTCACCATTATTCCCTTCGTTCTATAACTAAAATAGCAAAATAATATACACCAGAATTACCACTCCTTTCACCTTAAAGTTAAAGAAAAAATATATTAAAAAAAAATTTATCCATCCGGTTCACATTTAAATTTCAGATATTCCTTATCTACTGAATAAACTTTACAAAAAAACCACATCAATTTTTAGTTTTTTAAACAATCAAATACTTTCTTATGCTTTTTTTTTTATTTAAACAAAAAAAAACCCCTTCACTCTTTAATCTAATAATACAAAAAAAAAGGAAAAAAAAACGGGTAGGAGGTTAAAAATACCCCCTCCCGTCTAAACCGCGCAATGCAGTAACTCCCAAAAAAAAATGGGTGTGAGATAACTCACACGTAGCAGATGACTTTCAGGAAATAGTGCCTATCCAGTTCTCTCCCCCAACTCTCACTTCATCTTAAACTAACATCATCATTATTTAATATCCCTTTTTTTAAAAAAAAACATTAGAAAAAAAAAGGACAATTCTTCATTTAATCAGCTCCAACTGCCGAGTCACCATTACAACCATTCCTTCTTGGAGCACAGCTCTTTTCTTCCATCTCTTGTCTCCTTAGAGATCGCGGCGGACTATGTCTCTGTTGAAACTGAGTAATTGGCAGCTCTTGAGCAAATGCTATAGCTTCCTTTGGAGAATCAAAGAACTTTAGTTGGTAACCATCTTGAAAAACCTTCAAAACAGCTGGATATCTAAAGGTTGCCTTATAACCTTTCTTCCACAACAACTCTTTTGCAGGATTGAATTCCCGTCATTGGAACATAACTTCTTGACTCAAATCCGCATAGAAGAAAACTCGATTATTTTGAATCATCAAGGGTGATTTTCTCTGTTGTGCATTTCTAATAGCCACTCGTAAAATTATTTCTCTGTCATAATAATTCAAGCAACGAACCAAAATAGATCTTGGACTTTGACCTGAAATAGGTCTTCTACGCAAGGCTCTGTGAGCACGTTCCAGTATTATACCTTCTGGGAAATGTTCTTGACCCAACACCTGCAGAATCCATTCAGTAAAAAATTTTCTTGAGTCTGGTCCCTCCATACCTTCCGGCAAACCAATAATCTTTATATTGTTCCGTCTGGATTGGTTTTCCAAATAATCAATCTTTTTCACCAAATTTTTATTTTGAGTTTGCAAGTCTTCGACCATTTTGGTCACATCAAAAACTTGATCCCGTATTTCGTCTATATCTTCTTTACACGAATTAAATTTATCTCTCACTTCAAGCTTAAAAGCTCCAAACTCAGCCATCTGTTGAGAATGTATTTTCACCAAAGTATTAAACCTAGTACCAAGTTCAGTCATAATCTTGAATAATACCTGCATTGTATAAGATAATTTAGATTCAAGATTCACAAAAATCTTTTCATTTGGAAGAGATTTTGGCTCAACAGATTCCTGCTTCTTCTCCAAAGGATCTTCTATTCCTTCCTTCATTCTGGTTGCCTTCCTTGTAGTATGACTGCGTGTGGAAACCCCAGCCACAGCCTCTCCAGCAATGACTGGAGGACGCTGGCCGGGGTTTTCCCCACTCCATAATGTATTAAATTCTCCCAATACATCAAGTTGTATAGGTTCTTGTATCTCAAGAGATGCAGTTTGCAGCGCCACCTCTACAGCTGACAAATGCCTTTGAGTAACTCTTTGTTCTAAAGGCTGTTTGGCGCCCTCTTTAGGGGGCTCTACTGATATAACATAGAGCTCTACATCCGAACACTGTACCTCTCTCCTGGGATCCATTTCACGCTGAGTCCCGGTGTCTTTCCTGTAGGTAGGCTCCAAAACTTGAACTTTTGGAAAATGTAGTTTTTTGATGATCTGTTGTCGTTTTTTTTTTGCTCTTTTCCACCAATTGTACCATCATAAGTTAAATTAACAGCACTGAAATTATCTAAACTTTTAAAGAATTTTAACGGGCATTTCTAGACAAAACAATAAGATAGAGTCAGGAGAGGACTGGAAGGCACGTCTGATCCTTACGCCATCTTGCCACGCCCCCCTCTTTAAAACATGTCTATATACAATATAAAATATAACATGTGGTTATATATGGTTATAATCTGTCACATCATTCGAGCTAAATGTTTTCAGGTGTTTAACTGTAATCGTGTCTGGAAGATTTTAATGATCTCAATTGCACTTAATTTGAAGCAACTTAATTTGGTTTTAAAGTTGTAGGATATTCCACCTTTGTTCTCTTTTTCTCTAACCTCTATTTTGGGTCTTTTACAAGCAAGTGTTGGTTAACAAATTGAGTTGCTTTATTTTCTTTTAGTTTGGGTATTTATTTTGAAACTTGCTCGTTCTCCTGCAGGAGCACAATGACTGACAGCCCCCCGGAGAATGTGGTCCACGACCAAGTCAGGTCCCTGCTGGAAACAGAAAAGATCAGGCTCTGGGAGCCCCCTTACACAATCGAAGATAAAGATGCTACACCAGAACTGAAAGTATGGTACAAGATAAATTATTGACATTTGAATTGATTTTTTTTTAAATGTATCCAGATCATGGCATCACTGCCAGCATTTAATGCACACCCCATTTGCCCTTGAAAGGGGTAGTGAGTCACCTTGACCCCCTGCAATCTTTCCTGATAAAGGTACTTCCACAGAGCTGTTGGGCAGGATGATACAGAATTTAGACTGAGCATTGATGCAGAATAGATGCATTTCCATATCAATGTGACTTGTTCCTTGGAAGGGAACCCATAGCTGGTGGCAAATCCATGATCCAGCTACACTCTTTGATGCGAAAGGTTGAAGGTTTGGGAAATACTGTTGGAGTAGGCAAGGTGAGTGACTGAAATATGCTTTATAGTCACTGAAGTATCTCTGCAGTCTCTGTTGTTGTTGGAGGGACTATTACTGTTTGAGGTTGGAATGTTAATCAAGTGATTTGTTCTGGATAGTTTGAACTTACAATGTGGTCATTGCAAGTCTGGGTACTTTTTTTATTGAATTAATAGACTCCATAACATGAATAGGAAAGGTGACCTCTGAGTCTAAGCTGCTGTTCAATATGTCAGGTCTGTGCTTGAAGTCCACTTTCTGCTTACTCTATACATCATCTGATCATCACCTAGTACCATTTTTAAAAAAAAGTTTTAAAATAATGTGTATTAAATAGATGCTATTATTTTATGCAATGAATAAATGGATCAAGAGTGCACTGACTGAAAGGTAGTTCATGAGTCTTCAAGAAGTAGCATTCAGTTTAATAACTTGATGGTGAAAGGGAAAAGGCAAGGTCACAGGATTACTTGGGTCGTTTATCATTCGAAGGATGGACACAGCTGATGGGGAAATCTCGTGCGGTATGATTCTAAAATAGCAGGACATAAAACTTCATTGTTGGGGTCGTGTGCAATATGGAAATTTGATCGGATATCATTTTCATCAAACAGCATTGTATCATTTTTCTCTTGTACTTGTTTTCAGTAGGTTTGTTGAATGACGTGAAGCTGGGAGAATAGATGAAGAATGCTTTAAAAAGATCATTTAATGATGGATTTAATGACATTTTGTAATTTTAAAAGATTTTTAAGCCCATTTGTTATGCAAGTTACATTAATGATTTGTTTTTTAATTTGACAAGAATATAAAAAGCTGTTTTTGATGCATGCTGACCTATCACTTTAGAAATTGCTTCATCCTTAGTTGATATGACTACATCTTGGTATATTTATTAAGTATTGAAGTAAACAATAGAATTGTGCAGAGAGTTTAAAAACTTAGTTTTAAAATTACCCCTACATTTTCTCCCCCCCCCCCCCCACAAGATTTTGGCTGAGAAATATGCATCACATTTGTGCATCGACATGAAGAACGTGGAAAGTGTCCTTGAAAGTTTGAGATGTAATTCACTGCAAGGTCTGAGTGCTAAAAAGACCTTTGAAGACACAGGAATCGCAACAATTCGTATCAATTACACCCATGATGTAAGTTTTCTTTGAGCATTTTGTTAATGAAAATTAACTTGGAAAACATTTGCCTGTTTCGTTCAAACCATGCACTGAAGTCCAAAGTAAGTTTGTTTGACAAATTAGTGCCCTTTATAGTCATGGTCCTGCAGTACAGAAACAAGTCCACATACCCAGCATGTCCATGCTGAATGAACAACATGCCCTCCTGCTTCTGACCCACTTGGCCACCTGGGGCTGATTTCCCTTACTACCCTTATGTGGTATACCAGGTGTTTCTTTGAGGAAGCTAATGTACCTGCCTCCACCACCTTGTCTGGAAGATCATTCCATGTACCTACCTACCTCCAAGTGAAGACTTGTCGTCTTGTGTCCCTTCTAAATTCCACCCCCTCACCTTATTGTCTTGTCTTGGATTCTCTTGTGGAAGGAAACTCTGTCACTGTTCACCTTATCAATGTCCCTCATGATGTTAGACCCCCGTGTTACTCTTGATATGCCATTCTGTATTCCTTGTTGAACCAGGGTTGATCCCCTGTCTTGATTTTTAACAAAGTGAAAGAGATATCGAACCACAAATTTGTAAAGTTTTTTGCTGATAATTTTTTGTGTCTCACGAGTGCCCACTTTAGAACTTCCAAATCCATTCTACCTTATTTAGCAGAATTGCCACATGTGATGGAGGATGTCCTCAGTGTAAAAGTGGAACTTTGTCTCCATAGGAACATCTACTAATGCATCGGTCCACAATTACATTTGTGCCATTGGTAGATTGAGGGTGAGGTTATTTTGGTTTAACTCACCTGTTGTTCACATGTCATCTGCTGTAATTGGAGTAGAATAGACATCTTGACCCAAGTTGCAGAATAGGCTTAAAATGTTCTTGTTTTCTATTGTGAATTAGAGCTATCCAATGCAATATTGTTCACACCTCCACCACCCCCCCTTCCCCCACCTCCTTTCAAACAACTGCTTGTTGGATCATAAACCAAGAACATTAAAGAATAGGAACAGGCCCTTTGGCTTGTGTCTACACTGGATGTGATGTCTAAATTAAACTAAAACTCCAATGCTTGTACCTAATAGATATCCCTCCAACCCTTTCATATTCATCTGGAAGCCTCTTAAATGCTACTATTCTACCTGCTTCCACTGTTAATCCTGGGATCCTGTTCCAGACCCTTACCACTCTGTATAAAATATTTCTTCTGCACTTCTCCCTTAAACTTCCTTCCCTTCACCTTAAATACACTCTTACCCTGGTGGAAAGATTCTGACAGTTTATCCTATCCATTCCTTTCGTGACTTTATACACCCCTTTCAGGACAACTCCTCAACTTCCTACCCTCCTGAGAAAATAACCCAAGTTTGTCTATCTCTCTCCATAATCTCTACCCACCAAGCCAGGCAAAACATCATGATAAATCACTTTTGTACCCTTTCTAAAGCCTCCACATCCTTCCTGTTGCGGAGCAATCCGAGCTGCATGCGGTATTTAAAGTGCGGTTTCACCAAAGTTTTATTTAGCTACGTGCCTTTTTGACCAGACTATCTAATTGCATGGCCACTTTCAATGAGCTATGACACAGTCCCTCTGCACAGCAATACTTTTAAGATCCCTGCCATTTATTGTGTACATTTCCCCTTGCATTCGACTACCCAAGTGCAACACATCATAATTGTTTGGATTAACCTCCATTTGCCATTTCTCTGCTCATGTCTAACTGATCTGTTTTCTGTTTCATTCACAACTGCACCAATATTTGTATCATCTGCAAAATGTGGAGAATGCTCATATATTAGCTAATTTTGAGATCCAGAAAGAGATGATGTGCATCTTTTCAGTCCCCTGGCCTGATGGGCTGTATTACTGTTTATTGAAAGAGGCAAGTGAACAAATTGCTGGGGACTTGATAAATATTGTTGCATCTTCACTAGTGACAAGAGAGGACCCAGAGAACTGGAGAGTGGTTAATGGTGTACTTTCAGTTCAATGAAGGGAAATTATAGGCCAGTAAGCCCTCACGCCTGTTGGAAAGGAAACTTGGGGATAGGAATTGTGCACATTTTGAAAAGACATGATCAGATTAGGGTCAGTCAACATGGCTTTCTGAGGGGTAGGTTATGCCTTACCAATTTGATTTTGGTTTTTTAAAGGAGGTGGCTGATATGGGCAGGGCAGTGCATGTGGTCTACATGGACTTCAGTGAGGCATTTGACAAGGTCCCTCATGATGGGCTAATTCAGAAGGTATAACTGCTCTGGATCCACAAATCCAGCCAAGAAAAAGAAGCCTAGAGGTTGAACTGTCGGAATTGGTTTTTGGATAAGACTTTAGGCTGTTACCTCTAGATCTAAAACTCATGCAACACATTGAAGAAATTATCTATAGTAGCCTGCCATTTTCTGTCAATAAAATGATCTGGTCATTATCAAATTGCTGCAGGAGAAAACTCCTGAATCCAAATTGGTTGTAGATATGTTGGACCCTGCTCTTGATGGACACTATATGTAATCCTTTCACAGAAATATTTCATTTGTAATCCAGGGCAATTGGTAGATGTAATTTTCTTCCTGTCGGTCTCGACTGTCGGTCGGAAAGGTTTTGGAGAGGGGTCGGTGTGATGAGAAGAGATTGTCAGCCAAACTTGTAAATCTCTTTCAAAAATGTTTGAAGGGGCTGGCAGCTTCCTTCAAAATTAATTGTTGCCAAATTCATAGACCGAGAATAGTACTTGTAATTTTTAATATTGCAGGAAAAGAGAAAAAAAACAAAGATGACAACTAAACTGAACATTTCAGCTGGTGATCTCAGAGCTGAGTAAGTTTTGCGCTTTTGTGGAATTGCATTGAGAATGTTCATTTCAACCTTGATCCTAACAATTGAGTAAAATCATCTTGTGGCCATTGCTGACAAGGTTAATAACCTTTGCCGATTAGCTGTTACTGATGCTCCTGTGACATTTCACCATTCAGTAAATCAAGTTTAATCAGGGATTTTTTAAATCAACATTAAAAGGAAGTAACTTTATTTTGAATGAGGGAGATGAAACACACCCCAGAGTGGCATGTGATTGGAGCTTTTCAAATTCCGAGGTTGGCAGTGCAACTCATTATCTGCCCATTTTGCACACATCTGGTAATGCAGCCTATAATACCTCGCTCTGGGATTTGTTGGGGAGGACTATCTAACATTAGAGAAGACTATTATTTTGTAGTACGTCTAATGTTCATCAGAAACATCTTCATGCTTGCATTTTCTTTCCTCTGCACAGGATTGCAAAATTGACAGGCATGAATGAAAAGCATGTAAAGCTTATCATGAACTCTAAAGTTCTTAAAATGGGTAAGTTGATTACAGTAATAAATTACTGTTCTGAGTGAGTAGGAATGCTGGGGAATGGTCTATCCTATTCTGCCCTTGAAGCAACACATGATGACTGTTGTCTCTGTCTTTGGCTTGGCTTCGCGGACGAAGATTTATGGAGGGGGTAAAAGTCCACGTCAGCTGCAGGCTCGTTTGGGGCTGACAAGTCCGATGCGGGACTGTTGTATGGAAATGAGAAATAGCGAAACACTATCTCTCACTGCTGGCACTCATTCAGATTTGCATTCAAATTCATAGGATAATGGCATTGCCAGCAACATTAGTATTTAATGTCTGTACTTGCTTTTGAAAGCTGTGGTCGTGAGTTGCTTCAGTGAAATGTCTCAGCCCAGATAGTGAAGGTGCTCCCACATTCTTGCTGCATTAGGAGTTCCAGGATTTGGCCCAGCAACTGTCCACAAATTATATTTCCAAGTTGGGATGATGTTTTCTATTTAGATGATGGAATTTCCATTCCCCTGCTTTTCTTCTTGAGATGAGTTAGAGTTTGAGGGCATAACTTCATGATAAAAGAGTGTCAATTTAAAACGGAGATGTGGAAAAATATCTTTATTCAGAGGTTTGTGAGTTTGGGGAACCCGTTGACACCGGTGGCTGTGAAAGTGAGGTCACTGCGTGTATTTAAGGCAGAGATTGACAGATATTTGATTAGCCAGGGCATCAAGGATTAAGGAGAGAAAGCCATGGAGTGGGGCTGAGTGATTAGAATGGCGGAACAGACTCGATGAGCCATTGGGCCTCCTTCTGCTCCTTATATCTTGTGATCTGGCAGATTTAGACAAAGGTGTTGGAAGAATTGGTGAAATTCATTTTTAGATAGTACAGTATATACTGCAGCTACTTTATGTTAGGAAATGAATGCTTGGACTAGCAGAAAGGTTTCCTTGTTCTGAATTGTGTTAGGTTTGAATGATACGTGCATGCACGAAATGGTACAAGATGATGTCCCATTTTATCAATGAGTTTTGTTGGTGGTGTTACGAGCCCAGAGGACCCCAAAACCCAGCAGCAATAGATATTCACCAAGACAAATGGTTATTTAAACAAAAGTTGTTTTTAATTATCTTTAAACATGAAAACAGGATCACACTTTAACTTATCACTATTAACTTGAACCCCTTCTAATTCTAAGCACACATGTATGGAATGTGTGTGTAAATTCAGAAAAGTTCTTTGGTTCACAGTCCAATCTCACTTCTCACTCCTCCAAGCACTGGTTGCAGGCAACTCTTGTACTGTGCACAGAGTTTAACATTTATGAAGTTCACCAGGCTTTGGTGTTTGAAAGGTAAATGGTTACCGCTCAAGAAGGTTCTTGTCGGTTTTCAGAGAGAAATTTGTTGTTCGTTGGACACCCACAACTGATTCCTTTTAATCAGCCACTTCAGTGTCTTGCCAAAGAAAACTGCCCCATCAGGGTTTTCCAGCTGATGACCTCTTTCTTTCAAGTCACCACAGAGTTCCTTTTTGTTTCTCTTATTTCAAGTGAAACATCAAACAGCCAGCCATCTCCTCTTGTATGGACCACAAGGGCTTTGGCCAGGCTGAAATAAGAACTCACAACCCATCTTCCAAGTGGGGTTTTTCCACAAGCTTGCCAGCTTGTCCTGTTCCAGTCCCATCTGTTGCTGCTGACTGTAAAACTGCAGAACTTATCTCTCTCTCTCCCTCTCAGAAAAAAGCCTGTTTGACTCTCTCTGCTTGCAAAACCACATGACCCTCTTAGAACAGCAAGCAGCACTCCCAAGACAGCCTGCGGCTCTGAACCTACTCCTCTGAGTTCTTAGATCTGTTGCTTTTCAAAACAACAATCCATTAGTGAAGTCCCTTGGGCACTCTTCAGTTTTTTGCAATGGTTCTCGAAGCCGCCTGTCTGGCTTGAGCAGAGCTCCAGTATTTTAAATGGATCTGTTTTGAAATGTTTGTATGTGACCTACACTAAAAAACCTACCCCCAATTTATCATCTTTAAAACATATCTATAATCTGTCACAGTGGTTTAAAATCTTTGGAGAATTGGGAACTGAGTATTGCTTGCAGAATGTTGTAAGAAGTATTTTTCTTTGTTTTCCATTTTTACAAATCACAATATGGACCTAATGGAAATGGCAGTGGAAGTTTTTGTTAATTAATTCAGCATTGTAATCATAATGTTAAAATGGAATCAATTCCATGGATAAATTACAATTCAACCTCAGGATAGTTTTCATTTATCTAGCCTTGAACAGTTTTAAGTTCATTTGTCAGAAGATGCTTTATACAGTGAGAAGGGTTCTGTGAATAGACTAATAGGTTATCTCTAGCCTTGTATACAGCTATGTATAAAGCACAATATAGAGTATAGGATTGCAATGAAAACAAGGATCAATAAGCACCAAGCAAAGCCAGCATGACACAATGTTATGTGGTTCATTCAGGAGCCTGATGGTTGCAGGGCAGTAGTTGTCTTTAAGCCTGTTGGTACATGCTTTCACACTCTTAAACATGTGTTGGGTGTCTTTCCTAGGCAGAGGAATGTGTAGATGAAGATCATGAATGGGGAGGGAAATTTCCCTTGCACTCTGAGTTGCATTCACCACTTTCTGCAGAGCTGCATTTACCTTGAGCAGAGCAGCTCACTCTCCTCCCATGCTGTGATGCATCCAGCAAGTCCACTTTTGATGGTGTTAAACAAAGTCTGGAGAATAGCAAATGTGGTCCCCTTATTTTTTTCTTTAAAGAAAAGGTAATAGGAAGAATCCTGGGAATCCGTGGTGTGCAAACTATTGGAGAAGATTCTTAAAAGCAGGATTTATGAACATTTGAAGAAGCGCAGTCTTCTTGGGGATAGTCAGCATGACTTTGTGAGTTTTTTGAGGAAATAACAAAAGGAATTGATGAAGGTAGGAGCATAGATGTAGTATTTATGGATTTTAGTAGGGCATTTGACAAGATCCCCCATGATAGACTCATCCAGAAAGTCATGAGGCATAGGATACATGAACCTTGGCTGTGTGGATTAAACAGAGAGTAGTAGTGGGCAGAAAGTAGTCTACCTGGAGGTCAGTGACTAGTGGAGTTCTATAGGGATATGTTCTGGGACCCCTGCTCTTTTGTGATTTTTAATATATGACACAGATGAAGAAGTGGAAGGATTAAGTTTGCAGATGGGGAAAAAAGAGATTGGAGTTGTGGATGGAGCTGAAGGTTGTCATAGGTTACAAAAGGATATAGACCGGATGCAGAGTTGGGCGGATAAGTGGCAGATGGAGTTCAATCTGGATAAGTGGATGAGGCCCAACCTGAAAGCAGAATACAGGGTTATTGGTCAGATTTTTTTTACAGTGTGGAGGAACAAAGGGGCCATGGCAGATCTAATATTTCTCAACCATTTAATTATCTTCTTGGCTGAAAACAAAAAGCCAAAGAGATGGTTGCCAACTTCAAGAGGGTCCGGATGAGACCACGCTCTACTGACCATTGACAGCTCCACTGTTGAGGTTGTCAAGAGTATCAAGAGTACACCTCACATGGTGCCTAAACACAAGCTCCATAACTAAGAAAGCCCAGCAGTGCCTCTACTTCCTGTGAAGGCTGAGGCAAGTTCATCTCCCACCCTCCATCCTCACTACATTCTACAGAGGATGTATCGAGAGCATCCTGTGCAACTGCATCACCGTCTGGTTTGGAAGCTGTACCTCCTCGGACCGCAAGACCCTGCAGAGGAGAGTGAAATTAGCGGAAAAGATCATTGGGGGCCCTTTTCCTACCATGAAGGATGTTTACAACACTTGATGCAGGTGAAAGGCAATAAACATCGTGAAGGACTGCACACACCTCTCAAGTAAACAGTTTTCCCTTCTGCCATTTGGTAGGAGGTACTTTATGTCCAGATTGGGTAACAAGTTTTTTCCCCCAAGCCATCAGACTCCTAAACTCCCAGAACATTTAGGGATAGGGTACCGTTGACTGTTACTGTACAAGTCTTAATATTTTATTGTGTTGAACTTTTAACTTAGATTGATGTAAATATACTCTGGTCTTGGAGAAACATTGTCTTGTCCATACCGTGCGAGCACAGTATGAACGATAAATAAAGGTGACTTAACTTGATTCAAAGGGCAATTAATATTCCACCAGTCTGTCAGTCTGGAGTTTGACAAAGCAGAGCAGTAAGAATGGCAGCTATCGTTCACTGTGTAAACCATCTGTGTTTATGACACTTTAGTCGTTTCACATTTGCACTTTTTCTTGTGGCAGTTTTAATTACTTGAAATGGTGGAATTTAGGCTTTAGTATTCCAATTAGTAATGCAAGTCTTCAGATAATCATACAGCTTCCTGACTTGAAGGCTTATAAAACTGGCATCCCTTCCAGTCTCTGACACCGTTGACATGTAACCCTAAGAGCAAAGCACCTGTTTTTCAGATCGAACCCTTGCAGAACAGAATGTGAAAAATAATTCGCTAATTATGATTATGCAAATAACTGTCACTGAAGAAGAGGCAAAAGAGCAGGAGATGATTTGCCAAGATGAGATAAAGGAACAGGATGAAAGGAAAGCCAAAATATCCAGGACCAGGAAGGGTGCTGAACTTTTGGCACAGCATGGTGAGTTTACATGACAGGTATTGAAATGGTATTTGTGCTGATGGGATTTGCAAGAATATTAACCAGAAATAGAAGTGCCTTTCAACCCTATTTTTTTAATCCACCAACACCACCAATGCTGCCACCAGCCACATTCACCTGCTTTTCACAGGGATCAGTCTCTCTTCCCACTCGCCCTTCCAATCACTTCTTGCTGCAATGGCAGAAAGTGCACAACTTGTTCCTACATTTCCTTCCTCCCCTCCAGCCAGGGCCACAAATAGTTCTCCCAGGTGAGATGGAATTTTACATGCACATCATCTGACCTGATCTACCATATTCAGTGTATTCGATGTGGCTTCCTCTACATCAGTGAGACTAAATACAGACTGCTTCACCCAATACCTATGCTCTCTCGGTCTAAGCTAGAGCTCCTAGTAGCCAATCATTCGAGGTTGGAAGAGCTTGAACCACAATTGCTTAGCTCATAATTTTAAAGAATACCTTTAGTGATTTTTTTTAAATTGAGATACCCAATGGTTACAGGCCCTTCCAGCTCATAGGCCTTTGCTGCCAAATTACACCCACACGACCAATTAACCTAAAAACTCTATATCTTTGGAATGTGCGAGGAAACTGGAGCACGCAGAGGAAACCCACGCAGGTCACGGGAAGAACGTACAAACTCCTTACAGACAGTGGCGGATTTGAACCCATGCATAAACACAGTTGTTGTAGAAAGGTTATTTTCCCCCTGATGAGAGAGCTAAAGACAAGAGGACACAGCTTCTGCTTAGAACAGAGTTGCAGAGGTATTTTTTCCAGCCAGATGTGGGAAATCTGGAATTTGTTTCCACGGGGTTGTGGAGGTCAAGTCGTTGGGTGTATTTAAGGCAGAGATGATAGGTTCTTGATTTGCCAGGGTGTTAAAGATTATGGGGAGAAGGCCAGGCAGTGGAGATGTGGGGAAAATGGATCAGCTAGTGATTAAATTGCAGGGCAGACTCGATCAGCTGACAGCCTATTTCTGCCTGTATGATGAGTTGCTGGCACTGCAATAGTCTGCACTAACCGCTATGCTAACCGTACCACCCTTTAGAACGTTATGGAACATTTTACCGTGATGACCCTGGCTGGGGAAACTGATTACGATTCATTCCTCTCTGTGATCCTAGCTGCGCATTAATTAAGTTTGGTATGTGATCTTAATATCCAACCAGTAACCTCAGCTGGTTGCATTTGGATTCGGCTTTGTAAGGTCACTTTAATAGATTTCCAAGTGTTTGTTGCTTATCCAGACCCTTGCTATTTCTATACTGCTGTGATTAATTTATTTTGGACTAAATCAGCTTTAATGTTTTGTCTCCCAGGTGAGAACACTAATGTTCCGTATCTAGAAATTGCAGATCAGAAAGGACAGCCCATCCCTATTCCAGAAGTGGAGAGAAAGGTACATTGCTTGTACTGCTGGTTAAGTTTATAGCAAACTTACTAGAGCTTAATAGTCCTATATTAACATCTACACTTGAAGTAAATGATTAAATGTAAATATATAATCTATCCATAAACTGTTCAAATTGAGAGCATCGATAAAGAGATTGATCTTCGGTTGCACCTTTCCTGAGACGGGAGAGGTATTAAATACTTTTATTTTTGCTAATTAATGCTTCCCGAATGCGGTTGAGAGCTTGTTACTGTTATCTATTGTGCCTCCATGTGTGGAATAAATTTGGAGAAGAAATTGTGAATTCAGCACTGATCCGAGTTAATGTTTGACATAGTAAATTATAACAGTTTTGATTGTAATAACATAATTTTGTCTGCAAGGAAAAACCGAAATCACCTGAGGCGAAATAGCCCTAAAGAGCAACTCTGTATAATAGGATGAGCTTTCTTCTGGGAAAGCTCAGTTTTAATTAGTTAATTTAGTTAAATGATTAGTTTTCATTTATTTAATTCCACTACTGCTCCAGAAGTACTTGATAGAGTCATACGAGATCCATTATCCTACTATTAGCCCGGGGATTGGTTTCCTGTAGTTTTCTCCTGCGGTGGCGGAGTTAGCTTGGCGGTTAGCACAACACTTTTACAGTGCCACCAACCCGGGTTCACATCAGGCATCGTCTGTAAGGAGTTTGTACATTCTTCCGGTGTCTGTGGGTTTCCTCCCCAGTGCTCTAGTTTCCTCCAACCCTTCAGAAACGTGTGCCGATTGGTGTATTTGGGGGGGGCACAGGCTCATGGGCTGGAAGTACCTGTCACCTTGCTGCATGTCTAAATTTTCAAAATTAAATGAACTTTTCATTTGATAAAGAAAATAGTTGCACTTTGGAATATTTTTTACATTCTCAGAATTTAAAGGTAGTATTCTCCTTTAGAAATAGAGTCACTAATAGGATGCAAGGCAACTGATTTAATGCATAATAAACTCTTACAGAATAATATGATTTGGGCATCAACTTTAGCAATATTGATTTAATTAATTATTGGCGAGGCTTGCTCTTCATAATAATGTAATGGGAGCTTTTATATGGCCTAAAATTTCATTAGAAAGAATTTTGGTGGAAATTGGCTTCCAATTACAAAATGTCCTGAAATGCCACTTTTTACATTAAATATTTTGAAAACCATACTTTCTTGCTAGGCACTTTTGTTAGCGATGACATTGCATGAAAAAGGTCGAGCATTTATGAAGAAGAGAGATTACGCATCGGCGCTGTTATATCTGTTGGATGCCGATGAAGAATTTGGGTAACTATAGAGTTTTGTATTTGATACAAAAGAGCATTGTGGATTCATTAACAATGTTATCCAGAATTTTTGCCTGTATCGATGATTCAATGTTTAACTACTATTAGTTTTCATGCATTACAGGTTTTCCCTCTTTGATTTGTAAAACATGGTTTAAGCTTGTTTTTTTTTAGTTATTGTGACCATATGTACTTGTACGTGGCCCACCTCACTGACAAAAGGCAAAGGAGGAAAAACCCAACACCCAACCCCAACCAACCAATTTTCCCCTGCAACCGCTGCAACCGTGTCTGCCTGTCCCGCATCGGACTTGTCAGCCACAAACAAGCCTGCAGCTGACGTGGACTTTTTACCCCCTCCATAAATCTTCGTCCGTGAAGCCAAGCCAAAGAGAGAGACAACAGTACAAAAGGTTTTTTAGTGTAGGTCATAAACACTTCAAAATAGATCTCATTTAAAAATGCCAGAGCTCTGCTCAAGCAAGACAGTCCAAGCTCCGAGTACATTTGCAAAAACTTTGAAGAACACCTAAAAGGACTTCACAAGTAAGTTTTAATTGGACATGCTGTGGAATAACGGATTATTGTTTTGGAAAGCAACAGATGAACAGACTCGAAAATTAGGTCCTTTAAAACCTATCTATATACAATATACAAATTTATCTCCTTTAAAACCTATACACCAAGACACAAGAGAAACTTGTCCGTGAACTACTCTTTGCAGATGATGCCGCTTTAGTTGCCCATTCAGAGCCAGCTCTTCAGCGCTTGACGTCCTGCTTTGCGGAAACTGCCAAAATGTTTGGCCTGGAAGTCAGCCTGAAGAAAACTGAGGTCCTCCATCAGCCAGCTCCCCACCATGACTACCAGCCCCCCCACATCTCCATCGGGCACACAAAACTCAAAACGGTCAACCAGTTTACCTATCTCGGCTGCACCATTTCATCAGATGCAAGGATCGACAATGAGATAGACAACAGACTCGCCAAGGCAAATAGCGCCTTTGGAAGACTACACAAAAGAGTCTGGAAAAACAACCAACTGAAAAACCTCACAAAGATAAGCGTATACAGAGCCGTTGTCATACCCACACTCCTGTTCGGCTCAGAATCATGGGTCCTCTACCGGCACCACCTACGGCTCCTAGAACGCTTCCACCAGCGTTGTCTCCGCTCCATCCTCAACATCCATTGGAGCGCTCACACCCCTAACGTCGAGGTACTCGAGATGGCAGAGGTCGACAGCATCGAGTCCACGCTGCTGAAGATCCAGCTGCGCTGGATGGGTCACGTCTCCAGAATGGAGGACCATCGCCTTCCCAAGATCGTATTATATGGCGAGCTCTCCACTGGCCACCGTGACAGAGGTGCACCAAAGAAAAGGTACAAGGACTGCCTAAAGAAATCTCTTGGTGCCTGCCACATTGACCACCGCCAGTGGGCTGATAACGCCTCAAACCGTGCATCTTGGCGCCTCACAGTTTGGCGGGCAGCAGCCTCCTTTGAAGAAGACCGCAGAGCCCACCTCACTGACAAAAGGCAAAGGAGGAAAAACCCAACACCCAACCCCAACCAACCAATTTTCCCTTGCAACCGCTGCAATCGTGTCTGCCTGTCCCGCATCGGACTGGTCAGCCACAAACGAGCCTGCAGCTGACGTGGACTTTTTACCCCCTCCATAAATCTTCGTCCGCGAAGCCAAGCCAAAGAAAGAAGAAAGAAAGAAAGAAAGATATACAATATACAAATTTATCTCCTTTAAAACCTATCTATATACAATATAAAATATAACAAAATCTGTCATACTATTCTTAAATTTGGGAATTGGAGCAGTCTCTTTTGGGGAATTGTAGCAGTCCCTCATGGTTGTTCCCAACCTGTGGGCTATGGTGCTTTTCCATGTGGGTCTTTAAAAATGTTAAACAAAATACTTTAAATTCGATAAAGATGTGTTTCTTACAGAGCTACCTTTGACCTGAAAATATTGCCCATTAGTGGGCCATGGCATGTTGGGTCGGAAACCAGGTGGACATTAGACTGAAAAAGATTGAGAACTACTGGAGCTAGAGGTCAAATCCCGGACGAGTCCCCAAAATGTTACGGGCCCAGAGGATCCCAAAACCCAGCAGCAATAGAAATTTACCAAAACAAATGGTTGCTTTTAATTATCTTTAAACATGATAACAGGGTCAAACTTTATTAACTTAACCTAACTTAACCCCCTCCTAATTCTAAGCGCAGTTGTATGTAATGTATGTTTAGGTTCAGAAAAGTTCTTTGGTTCACAGTCCAATCTCACTTCTTATTCCTCCAAGTTCACTGGTTGCAGGCAATTCTTATACTGTGCACAGAATTTAACATTTATGAATCTTCATCAGGCTTTGGTGCTTGAAAGTTAAATGATTACTGCTCAGGAAGGTTCTTGTAGGTTTTCAGAGAGAGATTTCTTGCTCATTGGACACAAACTGATTCCTTCTAATCAGCAAGACCCTGATCAGTGTCTTACGGTAGAAACTTGCCCCATCAGGGTTTTCCAGATGATAACTTCTTTCTTTCAGGTCACCACAAAGTTCCTTTTCTGTTTCCCTTATCTCAGGCAAAACACCATACAGCCCACCATCTCCTCTTGTATGGACCACAGGGGCTTTGACCAGGCTGAACTAAGCACTCACAACCCATCTTCAGAATGGGGTTTTTCCACAAGCTTGCCAACCTGTCATGTTCCAGTCCCAACAGCTGCTGAACTGCTCTCTCACACACAGAGAAAAGCCTGTTTAACTCTCTCGGCTTGCAAAACCGCATGACCTTCCTAGAACAGCAAACTGCGGCACCGGACCTAATTTTCGAGTCTGTTCATCTGTTGCTTTCCAAAACAATAATCCGTTATTCCACAGCATGTCCAATTAAAACTTACTTGTGAAGTCCTTTTAGGTGTTCTTCAAAATTTTTGCAAATGTACTCGGAGCTTGGACTGTCTTGCTTGAGCAGAGCTCTGGCATTTTTAAATGAGATCTATTTTGAAGTGTTTATGACCTACACTAAAAAACCTGCCACAATTTATCTCCTTTAAAACCTATCTATATACAATATAAAATATAACAAAATCTGTCATACTATTCTTAAATCAAGAGGTTCAGTCTTCAGGTTTCTGTGCCTTCTACCCAAAGGTAACAGTGAGAAGAGGTTGTGCCCTGGTGATGGGAGTAATTTATGATTTTGTTGCTTTCTTGAGTAGAGCCTCACATAGGTGTCTTCAATGGATGGAAGGTCGAAGCCTGTGATGGGCCTGGCTATCTTTGTTGACCTCTGCATTCCTGGGAGCTTGAATAATCAAAAGCAGGCTGTGATTCGCCTGGTCAACTTTCCATAGTGAACCTGTAGAAGTTTTATGGATTATTTGATGATGTGCCAACTCCCCTCAGACCTCTAGAAAGTAGAGGCATTGGTGTGGCTTCATGTTTGCCTTGATGGATTTTGGAGAGTGGGGAGCAGAGACACAGTGTTGCTCTGCAGATACCTGTGCTGAGTAGTGTGCCACGGAGGTAGCAGGCTCTGGGAGAGCAGCAGACTGGTGGAGGGCACCAGAAATGGCAAATTGAGAAAGAAAATCAGGGGAGGCTTGTAAAAAAACTAAAATCTTCTCCCAAGGCTCCAAACCCAATCTTTGAAAGATCTTATCAGTACTTCTGAGTTTGAACTTTTTTGCCCATACACAATAGATCAGCCGCCTTCATGGCTTCTGTAAAGGCATCCGGAGCCGGAATGTCTAGCTTCAGCAAAGCTCTTGCATTTTAAATGAGATTTCTTTGTGAAGTGTAAATACCTGTGAAGTGACCTACACTAAACCCCCCCCCCCCCACAATCTATCTCTTTTAAAGACATTTATCCATAAGCGTTCTAATATCCCCCGTAACACATGCAACAATGAAAGGAACCTTTCTTCTAACTCCAGAAAAGATCTTCTGAAATGTGGAATTACAGTAACTTGAGTTCTAATCCTCTCCACCTCTGCCTCATCAATGCAGACAACACATGGTCCCTCTGCATCTCCTTAAAATCAACAATGTTGTTTTTGGTCTGAGTGACATTGAGAGCAAAATTGCTGTTCTGACACCACCCAATCAGATTTATGATCTTCATCCTTGATTCTAAATTTAAATTTAGACATACAACAGGGTAACAGGCCTTTTCAGCCCATGAGCCCGTATTGCAGAATTTACACACAATTAACCTACAACCTCAGCCCATTTCAAATGGTCGGAGGAAACAGGACCAATTGGCGAAATCCCACGCAGACACGGAGAATGTACAACTCTTTACAGACAGCATGGGATTATAACTCCAGTCCCAAATGCTGGTGCGTTAACAGCGGTGCGTTAACCACTACACTAAACGTTCTGCTCCATCATTTCCTTTTGTTCATCCAATAACATTGGTGTCACCAGCAAATTTATAAATTACATTGGAGCTTGCATTACAAGGCCATAGACTACAAGGGTTCCACTGTTGGCATAGCAGTTAGCGCACTGCTATTACAGTGCCAGCGACCTAGGTTCACAAACATTGTTGTCTATAATGTATTTGTACGTTCTCCCCGTGTCTGCATGGATTTCCCCCTGATGCCCTGGTTTCCTTCCACCCTTCGAAATATATGGGCATTGTAGGTTAATTGGGGAGTTTGAGCAGCACAGGTTCATAAACCGGAGGGCCTGTTACTATACTGTATGTCTAAATTTAAAATTTAAGTTTATCTTGGCTTTCCAGTCATCTATGCACAGGGAATAGAGTAGGTGATGAAGCACACAACCTTGTGATGCCCCTGTTGAAAGTCAGCAAGTTGGAAATGATGGCAATCCATGTTGCTTGAGGTCTGCTGCTGAAGAAGTTGAGGTTCCATCCCACTGAAAATCATACTTGGGGAAGGGATTTTAGGAATAGGATTAAAGCACAGTTGAAAAACCATGGTCAGATTAGGGACAGTAAACGTGGCTTTGTAAGGAGCAGGTCATGTATCAATTTGATTGCTATTTTTAAGGAGGTAACAAAGATGGTTGATGAGGGTAGGACAGTGAACGTTGTTTACGTGGACTTCAGTTAAGGATTTTGACAAGGTACCTCAGAAGATGTAGGGGCGTGAGATCTATGGACATGAAATCGGTTGGCTTATAGAAGACTGGCTGTTATTTAGGCTAAAAGCCTATGACTGGTGGAGTTCTGTAGGGATTGGTGTTAAGAACCTTGTTATTCGTGATGAATAGATGGATTGGATAGTAAGTCTGCAGATGATACAAGTTAGAGTTGTGTGCAGTGTAGGAGAGGCTATCAAAGAATACATCTGGATATGGATCAGTTGTAGATCAGTGCAGAGAAATGGCAGATAGGTTGAATCTGGACAAGAGTGAAGTGTTGCACTTTGGGAGATCAAATGCAAGGAGAATGAATACAGTTAATGGCATGGCTCTTCAAACCATTGATGTGCAAGTGAATCAGGATTTCCAAGTCCATAACTCATTGAAAATACACATGCAATTAGATAGGGTGATAAAGAGGTGTGTGGTAGCTTGGTTTCATTGCTACATAAAACTTTGGTTAGATTGCACTTAGACCTGTTTACCCCATAACTGGAAGGATGTGGAGGCTTGGAAAGGGTACAGAGGAGGTTTGCTATTATGTTGCCTGGTTTAGAGGGTACAAGAAAATTTGAGTTATTCTCTTTGGAACATCAGAGGCTGAGGGGTGGCCTGATAGTTTTTAAAATATGAAGTATTGATGGGGTGGACAGTCAGAATCTTTGCCCCAGGGCAAAGCATCATACCCTAGATAACATGCATGGAAAGTGACCATGCCTTGTTCTATGTTCTATCTTAGAAAGTGTGGGTCTAAGTTCCTGGACACCGTAGATAACCGTGCAGTTCTACAGCTGGAAATAGTGTGGTGTTTTCTTCAGCTGGAACAGCTTGATTGCCTTCGTGATGCAGAAGAGAGGCTAAGATGGGCCCAAACCCGGCTGAACAATTGCCATGGAGAAAATCTGGAGCGACTCTATAACTTGAAGGTTTTTGTTCATTTATTTTTATATCTTGTAGATAATTTTACTTTGGCCTAGTTAAATTGTTTATTGTCCTGTTTACCTTGATAGAATGGAACATAGAACAGTGCAGTTGACCCATGATGTTATGCCGACCTATATAAAGCTATTCCACCATCAATCTAATCCTTCCCAATCTCACAGCCTACCTAAGAGTCCTTTAAATTACCCTATTGTACCAGCCTCTGTCACCATTCCACACACCCACCACTCTGGGAGAAAAAATAAATTAACTTTGCACAGATGTCCTTTTATATTTGATATTGTCTATGCCTCTCATGGACTTGAACACCTCTATTGTCACCTCACATCCTCCATCACTTAAAAGAGAAAAGCCCCATATTGATCAGGCTTTCTTTATAAGACTTGTTCTCTAATCCGGGTAACATCCTGGTAAATCTTATCTCCACCCTCTCTAAAACTTCCACATTGCTCCTGCAATAAGGCCACCAGAATTGAACATGATACAAGTGAGTTCTAATCAAAGTTTTAAGGAGCTGCTACATTACCTTGTGGCTCTTGGAACTCACTCCCCTGACTAATGAACCTATACCCCTCTTAACCAGCCTATCAACTTGCAAAGCAACTGTGAGGGATCTGTGGTCTTAAAACCCAAGATCCCTCTGTTCCTCCATACCTTTTCGAACCCTGTCATTAACCACGTATTCTGCCTTCAGGTTCAACTTTCCAAAGTACAACATGTTATCAGATTGAATTTCATCTACTACTTCTCTGCCAAACTCTGCATCCTGTTTATATCCTCTTGTAACTTTCAACAACTTTCCATACTATCCATAATGCCACCAATCTTTGTGTCATATAACCATATAACAATTTACAGTACGGAAAAAGGCCATTTCGGCCCTTCTAGTCCACACCGATTTACGTGAAATTCCACTAGTTCCACCTACCCACTCCCTTGCCCATATCCCTCCAACCCCTCACATCCATGTACTCATCTAACCTCCTCTTAAATAACAGAATTGACCCTGCTGCAACTACCTCTTCCAGAAGATCATTGCACTCAGCCACCACTCTGAGTGAAGAAGCATCCTCTGATATTACTCCTAAAGTTTTGCCCCTTAACCCTTAACTTATGACCCCTTGTTCCAATCTCCTCTACCCTCAAGGGAAAGAGCCTATTCACATCTACTCTATCTATTCCCTTCATAATTTTAAATACCTCTATCAAATCCCCTCTCAACCTTCTATGCTCCAACGAATAAAGTTCCATTCTACTCAATCTTTCTCCGTATTCAAGATACTGCAATCCAGGCAACATTTTCATAAACTTTCTTTGCACCCTCTCAACCTTATTTATATCCTTCCTATAATCTGGAGACCAGAACTGCACACAATACTCCAAACTTGGCCTCACCAATGCCTTAAACAGTTTCAACATCACCCTCCAGCTCCTATATCCTATGCGATGATTTATAGAGGCCAGCATAACAAAAGCCTTCTTCACCACCCTATCTACATGGGAATCCACCTTCAAGGAATGCTGAACCATTATTCGAAAATCCCTCTGTTCCTCTGAATTCCTCAATGCCCTCCTCTTCACTGCATATGTCCTATTTTGGTTATTCCTCCAAAAATGAAGCACCTCACATTTATCTACATTGAACTCCACCTGCCACCTTTCAGCCCACCTTTCCAAACAGTCCAAATCCTCCTCGCTATCCACAACTCCCCCTAACTTTGTATAGTCTGCATATTTACTCACCCAATTTACCACCCCGTCATCGAAATCATTAATATAAATGATGAACAACAAAGGACCCAACACCGATCCCTGAGGCACAACGCTCATCACCTGCTTCCATCCTGACAGATAGTTGTCCACCATGACTCTCTGGTGCCTATCTTTCCAGCCACTGTTGAACCCATCTGACTATCTATATTAATCCCTAGAGACTGAACCTTTCTCACTAAGCTTTCATGTGGAACCTTATTGAAAGCCTTACTAAAATCCAAATAGACCACATCAACTGCTCTACCTTATTCAATCTTTCTGGCCACCTCAAAAAATTCATCAAGATTCATCAAACACTACTTTTCCCTCACAAACTCATGTTGGGTTTTCCTGATCAATCCTTGCCTTTCCAGATATTTATACATATTATTCCTAAGAATTCCTTCCATTAGTTTCCCCACCACCGATGTCAAACTTTGGCCGATAATTGCTTGGCCTACACTTTTCGTCGTTTTTAAACAACGGAACCATGTTTCGCAACCTGCCAATCCTGCAGAACCACACCCTCCTCCAGTGACAGTTGAAAAATCACTGTCAGATCCTCTGCTTTTTCCTCCCTGACCTCCTTTAAGGTCCCTGCAAATCCCTTCTCATTTCTTTGAATCTGGCTTTCCCCCACTCAAAGACCTTCATCTTCGGACCAGACCTATCCCTTTCCATAATTAAGCTGAAACTAATGGTGCTATGGTCACTGGATCTGAAGTGCTCCCCAGCGCACACCTCTGTCACCTGCCCTATTTCATTCCCCAACAGTAGATATAACACTGCCCCCTTTGTAGTGGGCCTCTAACATAGTGATGCAAAAAAACAATCCTGCACACATTTTACAATTTTATCACACCCAAAGCAGCGAAATTCCGGAATATTTAACTGCCAGTCACCACCCTCCTTCAACCACGTCTCACTAATTACCACTACATCATGCTGCCAATTGTCTATCCACACCTTCAGCTCATCCACCTCCCTTACAACACTCCTTGCATTGAAGTAAATGCATCTCAGAGGCTTACCGCATCTTCCCTTCTGCCTATCCCCCTCTCTGCCATCCATACTATTATTTGTCACCATCCTCCCTTCTCCAGCATAGCATCTATCCCTCTCCTCCTCAATCAATTGCTGTTCCACCCCCAAATTTTGTGAATAAGCCTTTCCCCTTTGCCTACAATATCTCTCTTCTGTCCTCCCTTACATGGCAGAATATGTTCCATCCATTGACACCCCTCTGCCAAGTTTCTATGAATCCCATGGCTCATGACTTTCTGGATGAGCCTACCATGGGGAACCTTGCCAAATGCCTTACTAAAATTCAAAACAATCCACTGTCCTACATTTAATAATTTATTCTGTTATCTCTTCAAAAAACTCAATTAGGCTTGTGAGGCAAAACCTGCCCCTCATAAATCCATCCCTAATAAGACTCAAAATGTTCATAAATTCTGTCCCAAAGAATCCTCTCCAACAGTTTGCTCACTACTGATGTAGGAAAAGCTGTTCATGCCATCCAGGCAAGTCAACCTGTCCACATCACCACTGGTAGTGCAAAAGTAAAATAATTGTGACCGTAGCGAAGACAGAAGTGCAGGATTTCGTGTTAAAGAGGGAAGAAGAGTTTATGGTGTCACCTTGTACAAATAGAAAGATCCATTCAAGAGTCTGAAAACAGAAGGAAATAAACTGTCCTTGAATTTCTAAACATGCATCACCTGCTCGTTGGGGGCAGCTGAGAGTATGACTATGGCTCCTTCCCTGAGGAAGATGGAGGTGAATATAGAGTTGATTCAATGGCAAGAAGGTTGGTTTACCCGATGGGTGGCATCTAGTTGCCTCGTTGCCTGCTGCAACATTGTGCTTAAGCAATAAGTCACAGTATAAAAATCATGGCACTGAGCCTGGATGAATCCTTCTCCTAGTTTGCTTACTTGCCCATTTTGCTTTTTGTAGGGCAGCACTGCCAATGAACAGGTGCTGTACTTGCGGCTCAAGGTTCTGCAGGGAGTGGTGTTGTATCACAAAGGAAATCTCTATCGGGCAAGGGAACATCTGAATGAGGTGTGGAATTTCTCTGACTTTGTTTATAATCAGTAACTTTCTGCAAAATTCCTTTGTTACTTGAGCTAAATGTATAATTCTGAAATGGATATCCATTGCCTTCATCCAGAGAAATCTTTCCCATTTCTGCTTGAATCAGAGTTAGTGGTGGGTTTTTTAAAAAAAAATTTAAACTTAGCTGAAATATTACAGTCATCCGCCATCACATTGTGTATTTAGCACAGACCCGTGGGATTGCATTTCTACCCATTGTCTTAAATTCTTACCTACAAATCAAAGACTAATTAATGGTGTGTAAACTGTGAAAGGTAGTGCTAGGATACTGCCTGTCAAAATTGTTCAGGATTTTTCAATGCTTCTGAATGAAGCATTCAGTGTGTTTCAAAAGGGGGTTTTAAGACTGCAGGCATGTAATGGCACAATCAAGGAATTTTGCCACTATATGAGCAGTCTCAAAAGGAACGTGCAGGAATTTTGAGTTGATTCCTGCACCACGATTTATCCTGCAGGACCCCTACCACCTTTTGGAGGAAGTCTGCAGTGTAAATTGTACTGAGAAAAATTCATAGTTGGTCATTCAGTCCACTGCACATCCATCCTCAGGTTGCCCTCAGGTACTTGCTGTCTAAAAAGGCGCCCAGTGTGAATGACCACATGGGCAGTAATTGTTAATTTTTTTCATAAAAAACACTAAAATCAATTATTTTAAACATATTAATATGAAATGCACTTTGAAACTGTAATCTTTTAAAAATATTTTTTTAAATTTTTTAAAAATGTAACTTGCCTTATTCATAGTTATAAAACTTCCATTGGTTAATGGTCTAGTTGTCCTGATGCGGGTGTCAAATACAGGTCTCCCAGTGTTATACATGAGGAATTCCAGCAAGTAGCTATTCCACATTGGATTTCCAGATGTTCTGGCAGACAGCTGCTGGAAAATAGATGGCAGAGCTCATTCTCTTCCAGACTTCCATTCTCGAGTGGAGTCCCTAACTTGCTCTTAATCACCTCAAAATACAAGCTGTTCTCTTTTTCTTTGGCATACAAATAAACTCTGATTATCAGTCATGTTTAGGATTATGGTGGTGGTGTCGGGCCTCCCAATTTGATTTGAGTTGAAATTGATTATTATTGCAGTGTGTACTGAGATGCAGTGTAAAACTATCTGAGCCATCCAGGCAAGCCAATTTATGCCAAAGTACAACAAGATGGTACAAAAGTGGAATGTGACATTGCTGGAAAGTGTAGATTTTAAAAAGTGCATTGCCACAATAAGGTGGATCATCCTTAACCTATGAGAGGATGGTTCAATAGTTTGATAACAACAAGGAGAAAGCTATCCTTGAATTTGGACTACAATTTCAATCTCTTGTACAGTAGAATCCCTGTTATCTGTTATCCAGTACCTTCAGGGATCGCAGATATCGAAAATGTGAATTTCTGATTGACTGAGACTTGTTCTTCCAATACCTAACTAATACACCTGCATTAAGAATATACCATTTAAAAGACAAAAGGCAATGCAAAATGTAAAGTAATTTGGAAAAAAATTTCAGTATACTTGTCTTTAATTATGTAAAGTTGACTTTAATCAAGTAATTCCCTTAACTTACAAAATTTAAATTTGAACTGGTTGCTGGCATTGTAACAGCATTGCACTATCCACTACACTAACTGGGCAGCCGTCACAATTTATGTATCTAATATAGATAAAGACTTACTAGGCAGGGATAGGAAGATACTTGGGGAGAGTCACTCCAGTGGAGAGCGTCATCATCCTGAGCGCTGCTGTTTTATTCAAACTTTATTCAAACAGCTGCTGCAGTTGGGGCACAACTGGTTTGCTTTCCTCTTCACTAAGGGATTGTGTGTTGCTTCAGAGAATAATTACTTTTACATGAGCATCTTCCTTGCGCTGACAAACCAACTTACTGGTCAGGCTCTCGGTGCATTTTTTTTGTGCTGAACCTGACTCGTCACCACATGTGGTGACAGCAAAAAAAAATGTGTGCACAGTGAGGGGCATTTCTCCTTCAGCGGGGTAAACCTGAGCATGTCCAACAAAGTCTGTGCTTCCCCCGCAAGGTCTATCCACCCTGTATTTATTTGAAAACCACTCATTTATTTCCTTGGGTTTTTTTAGTCAGTTCTTTGAGTTTCCGGTTGATTGAATTCTGGATAATGAGAATTTTACCCCTCCAGTGGAGGGGAGAAAAGATTATAACCAGGGAGTGATGGGTCCTTTAATAGGTTGACTGCTTTCCTGAGGCAGTGGGAAGTGTAGATAGTTGATAGAGGAAAGATTGGTCTGCGTGATAGTGTGGGCTCTGTTCACAAATCTTGCAAGTTCCACTTTCAATCTAATTGTTGTTAATACTGTTGAGCCCAGAGGACCCCAAAACCCAGCAGCAACAGATATTCACCAAGACAAATGGTTACTTAAACAAAAGTTGCATTTAATTATCTTTAAACATGAAAACAGAATCACACTTTAACTAACCTAACTTAACCCCCTTCTAATTCTAAGTGTACCTGTATGTAATATGTGTGTAAGTTCAAAAAAGTTATTTGCTTCACAGTCCAATCTCACTTCTCATTCCTCCAAGTTCACTGGTTGCAGGTAATTCTTATACTATGCACAGAATTTAACATTTATGAAATTCACCAGGCTTTGGAGTTTGAAAGGTAAATGGTTCTCACTCAGCAAGGTTCTTGTCGGTTTTCAGAGAGAGATTTGTTGTTCACTGGACACCCACACAACTGTCACTTCAGTGTCTTGCCGAAGAAACCTGCCCCATCGAGGTTCTCCAGATGATAACCTCTTTCTTTCAGGTCACCACAGAGTTCCTTCTTGTTTCACTTATTCCAAGTTAAACATTAGACAGCCAGTCCTCTCCTCTTGCATGAACCACAAGGGCTTTGACCAGGCTGAAATAAGAACCTGTCTTCCAAATGGGGTTTTCCACAAGTTTGTCCTGTTCCAGTCCCAGCTACTGTTACTGCTGGCTGTAACACTGTAGAAGTGATCTCTGTGTGTGTCTCTTTCTCTCTCTGAGAAAAAGCCTGTTTGACACTCTCTACTTGCAAAACCACATGAACCTCTTAGAACATGTGCAGATAATCTGTGGCTCCAACAAGATCTTTCATCTGTTGCCTTTTGTAAACAACAATCCATTAGTGAAGTCTCTTAAACACTCTCCAAAGCTCTTGCAAAAGCTGTGGAGCCAATATGTCTAGTATGGGGCAGAGCTCCAGTATTTAAAATAAGATCTGTTTAAAAGTGTTTGTAGGTGACCTACTCTAACAAACCTTTCCCAATTTATTTCCCAAAAACATATTTATATACTCTGTCACAATTCTCTAACAATTTTTTAATGCACTTTTTAAAATAAATAAATAAATAATGTGATTTTATGATCCAGTTATGAGGTGATTGGAGATGCTGAGGCCTAGATCTGAAGTTTAGGAATGAGGTTGCAGGGGACAAAGATACTGAAGGCAGAGTTGTAATCGACAAACAGGATCCTATTTACTATGCTCCCTTTATTGTAGTCCTGGGCAGAGCTCTTTCTGTACCAAGGTGTGATGCATCCAGATAGGATACTTTCTATGGTGTATCTATAAACATTAGTAAGAGCTATTGGGAACCTGCTGAATTACCTTAGTCTTCTGAGGAAGTAGTGTTAGGTAAAAACATCATGAGCTGGGAATGTAGAAGGAGTCACCCAGTGCTGGGCCGTAACAAGATGCAGTTGTGACCTTGTACTCTCAAGATAAGAGTGGGGATGACAAATTGATGTGCAGGAAACTAGCAGAGAAGGATAGCAACAGTTTATTCATTGGACAATGTCATGGTATGATAATTTACTAAGTACATATCCTAAGGTATATAAAAAACACCACTTGCTGATAACGGCAGAATGCGCCTTCTCCAACTAACACTGTTAGTTGCAAGTGTTACAATCCGGCAATAAAGAACAAAGAACCTTGATTTTGACTCAGTCTGGTGTTTGACTCACTCATTCATGAACAAAGCAGACCTAACAATTGAGGGATTGGTGCACTTTCTTGGCCAAAGCTTCAATGGTTGGACTGAGGAAGTAGAGGGATTAGTGCACTTTCTTGGCCAAAGCTTCAATGGTTGGACCAGAACTGATTATCAGTGATACTTGTGGCTAGGAACTCAAAGCACCCCACCATTTCCACCTTAGTACAGTTTATACAAACAGTGTCTACTTCACTCTGCATCTTGAAACTCCTTTGTTTTGCTGACGTTGAGGGAGAAGTTACTGTTCTGATATCATACCATTAAATTCTATCACCTTTCTGTACTGTGTCTTGTTGTTTGAGTTCAGGCCTACTGCAGTGATGTCACCTGTGATCGTAAATGGTGTAGGAGCAGAATAGGACACACAATCATGGGTGCACATATCTAATAAGGAACTGAGTAGGCACCCTTGTAGGGGCACAATTGTGGGGGATTCTCCGAGATTGTAGGTGAGGAAGTCGAGGATCCAGTTGCAGAGGCGTTGTTGAGACCTAGTGCAGCTCAGAGATGAGGTTGGTGAACAATGGTATCCTATAGTTCTGCCTTCAATATAATTGTTGTTAATACCCCAACAATTTTAATATACTTTGATATAATAAATTTCCTAAGTGAACATAGGAAGCTTAAAGGGAGCACAGAAAATGGGACCTTTTTTATAAAGACTACAACTCTTCTTTCAATACCATTGTCCCCAGCAAACTCATTCCCAAACTTTGGGGTTGAGGCCTCAGTATCCACCCCCACCCCCACCAGCACTTCACCACTGGATCCTTGACTTCCTGCCTAATAGATAGCAATAAGTTTAGATGGCTAACAACCTCTCAGTCCCACTCCAGACCAGCACTTCTCAAGAATGTGCACACAGTCTCCTACTGTTCTGCCTCTGTACAGCTAAATTCTATTCTGATCTTATCTTCATACTTGCTGATGGCCCCACAGTAGTGGGCCAGATATCAAAATGTTGATGAGACTCCATACTGAGGAGAGAAAGTCTGGTGACATGGTGCAAAGGTAGCAACCTCTCAAAGTCGATCAGAGAGGACAGAGTTACAATCATGCTGCTGGAATTGAAAGAGTAGATCACTTCAAGTTCTCAGGAATAAATATCTCCAATGAACTGGCCTGGGACATGCACATTATGATGGTCAAGTGGGGAGGGGGGAAACAAGCTTTTTCAGTTCTGCACCCCATGTCTTTCTTGAAGATCAAGGAAGTCTGGCATGACCCCTTGTCCCCTTTCCTTAGTTTCGACAGGTTACAGGTGCACCATTAAAAACATGCATGCTGGACGCATCACAGTACGGTACAGGAGTTGCTCTGCTCAAGATCAAAAGAAGATAGTGAATGAAGCTCCAAACATAATAAACACCCCTTCCCTCCATGGACTCCATCTCCTGCTGTCAGGAAAAGCAGCCAATGTATCAAAAAAATCCATCACACCCCCTTCCAGTGGGAGTGGCTCGAGAGTGCAAAAGCTTGGAGTGCACTATACTTGACTGTTCATCATTAATCCTTTTAACACGAGATCTGTGAAGAAGTGTTTCTTTGCAGCCATCGGATTCCCGAATGAACCCCACCACAGTGCTCTCATGTTCCCTCTGGTGCTAATTGATCATCAGCCCAGTTAGTGTGGTGGTCAGCACAATGCTGTTATAGCCACCAGCAACCCAGGTTTGAATCTAGCGCTCTCTGTAAGGAGTTTGTATGTTCTCCACGTAAAGTCCTCCCACATTCCAAAGACTTGTGGGGTTAGCAGATTTATTGGAAGAGCCCATTACTGTGCTGAATCATTAAAATTAAAATCTAAATTTTCATTATAATTGTATGCTTTGTAAATTACATCCTTTGCGTGGATCTACATTAGAGATAACTTGTTAGTCTATTTTCAGAAGTGCAGGTTGAACCTCTTTCATCTGGCGATATAGGAACCTGGCCATTGCCGGACCACACAAAATGCCAGAAAACAGAAATTGACCCTTAAGGGAACCCCCCTAATTTAAGCCTATCAAAGGTAGAACAAAGCTTGAAACAGGAAATAATACTGTGGGGCGGCACAGTTTGTATAGTGGTTAGCGCAACGCCTTTACAGCGCCAGGTGATCGGGACTGGGGTTTGAGTCCCGTGCTGTCTGTACAGAGTTTGTACTAACAGTGGCAGATTCAAAACATGCTAGACCACAGAGCACCAGATTAAATAGAGGTTCAACCTGTATTAGGTTTTTGTGACATAACTTAAACCAAAAACTTAGAGCATTGGATAAGGGACCTAGTAAGTTGAATGGAAATGTGGGAACCAGGCGATAGCAAGTTAGAAGGGAGCAGTCCACAATGAAATGAAAGGGAATGCGTGCATACATTATTTGATGAGCTAGAAGCTGAACCACAAGGATTTGAGAGTCAGTCAGCAGGTTTTTGGAGTGCACTATACTTGACTGTTCATCGTTAATCCTTTTAACATGAGATCTGTGAAGAAGTCTGTTCTATCAACCATAGTTCACAAACAGTGAACCAAAAACATGATCGGTTTAAAAGAGTCACCATGTAGACATTCTTGCTATGTGGTTAGTTAAGGATTACAATTGAATGCTTGTAGCACAAGCTACAATGAAGAAACACACCGCCAGCACGTTGGATATCCTCATCGACTGTTTTATTCAAATCCCGCGGCGCCCCTTCAAGGGCAGCATGAGCTCGGCCATTGCATGCACGGTGACATCATAACGGCTGCCCAAGGCACACACTGGGCTGCAAGCACGAGGCAGGGAGAACCCCTGATGGCGCCATCTTCTCATGGCTGTCCCACCACGCGGCAGTACAAGCGGGGCTGGTTTGCCACGAGAGAGTGCGCTGCCACATGCTAATGTTTTTATGATTGATCTGGTCATTTGTAAATTAGAACTGTCAGAGATTTCTATCATGGTATCAATTTCTTCCTGTTTTTAATATTAGTCATTCATAATTCTACTCGTGGTTTTCATTCTTCAGGCAGAAGTATTATTGAGAAACCTTTCTGTGGATGATATAAAGGTCGTGCAACTCATGAGCCTTGGATTCACAGCCCAGGAGGCACGGTTAGGTTTGCGAGCATGTGACAATGATGTTAATCTCGCTGCATCGCATATCTATCAGAGGAGAGAGGTAATTGTATTGAGTCTATTTGGTCTTTCCCAGTTATGTGCTTCATAAATATAACTGAGGTGACTTAAGTAGTCAATGGTTCAGTGGTTTTGATAACAGGATTTAAAATGATAAAGGGTACAGGAAACTACATGAGCAAAACTGTTCTTAAAGACCAGAAGTGACCGAAAGAAAAATCTATTTACATCGAGAGTGTTTATGGTGTGGAATAGCCAAATGAGAATCTTTGACTCTACAGAAGAAACAGCAGATGCTGGAATCTGGGGCAAGAAGCAATCTTCTGGAGGAACTCATCAGGTCAAGTAGCATGGGTGGGGGGGAAATAAATGGTGGACATCTTGTATCAAAACCCTTCATCAAGTTGGAACCTTTTGTTAAACACCATATCTGAAAATGCTGAACAACAGATACAGGAAAGATTAATTCCCTACTATTAATTCACTCAGTTTATCAACTGACATCAATAATATTAATGACTTGTCTGGAAAGTGGGCAACACACTGATAGATTAAAATTTTGCTGCAGGGCTACACCCAACACATTATATTTATTAGATCAGTATCCTTAATCCTTAGGTTGAACACCTCAGGCCAAACCCAACTTTCTAACCATTGTTCATGCCCTCCATGAGCATGTCTTCTTACAAATGCTCTCTTTTTAATATTCATGCTTTATTTTCTCCATTTTATAAAAAAAAGTGAATATTTTTATTCAATTTTTATTAGATTTAAAACTCTGTGGATGTTTGACAGATGAATATGTTGTGCACCTTGTAGAACAAAGCTGAAATAAGGAGAAAGGAGAGAGCAGAAAGGAAAAGGAAAAAGCAAGAATCCATAAATTCCTTGGTGGCTATGGGATTTTCGGAAAAGGCTGCTGCCAAAGCATTACGATCAACCAACAATATCTTGGAACGTGCAGTGGAGGTGAGTGAGTCTCAGAGCTCAGTTGAGTTCATACAGGGAGAGAGGGGGAAGGGGATTTACTCTCAAGTCAAACAGTGCCAAAGCAGGTGTCTCAGCCTATTGTGTCCATGCCATCCCAGTTAGGAGAACGAAGGGGGCTCTCACTGAAACATTTTGAATGTTGAAAGGTCTGGACAGAGTAGATGTAGAAAGGTTGTTTCCCATGCTGGGAGAGTCTAGGACAAGAGGACACAATTTCCGGATTGAAGAGCACCCGTTTAGAACAGAATTTTGTTTGAATTTTTTCAGCCAGAGACTGGTAAATCGGTGGAATTTGTTCCATAGAAAATAGGTGTAGGTGTAGGTCATTTCGCCTTCAAGCCTATTCATTATGATCATGGCTGATCATCTACTCAGTACCCAGTACTTGCCTTCACCCCATACCCCCGATCCCCTTTGCCCCAAGGGCCAAATCCAACTTCCTCTTAAATATGGATAAGGAACCAGCTTCAACTACTTCCTGTGGCAAAGAATTCCACAGATTCACCAATCTGAGATTTAAAAAAAATTCTCATCTGTCCTAAAAGACATCCCCCTTATCCTTAAATTGTGACTCTTGGTTCTGGTTTTCCCCAACATCTGGGACAACCTTCCTGCATCTAGCCCGTCCAATCCCTTAAGAATTTTGTACATTTCTATAAGATTCCCCCCCCCCCAGCTTCTAAATTCCAGCAAGTATAAGCCTAGTTGATCCAGACTATCTTCATATGTAAGTCCTGCCATCTCTGGTATCAATCTAGTGAACCTTCTCTGTACTCCCTCCATGGCAAAGATGTCTTTCCTCAGATAAGGAGACCAAAACTGCACTAAATACTCCAGGTGTGGTCCCACAAAGGTCCTGTACTGCTGCAGTAGAATGTCTCGAATCCTCTTGCTATGAATGCCAACATACCATTGGTTTCCTCACTGCTTACTGCCCACTTCAATGACTGGTGCACAGCGACACCCAAATCTCATTGCATCTCTCCTTTTCCTAAATGGATGCCTGTTCTTGTCTCCAAAGTGGATAACCTCACATTTATCCACATTATATTGCATCTGCTATGTCTTGGCCCACTCACCTAACTTGTCCAAGTCACCCTGCATCTCTATACAGCTAATCCTGCCACCCAGCTTCATGTCATCTATAAATTTGGAGATGTTGCTTTATATTCCCTCATCTAAATCGTTATATATTGTAAATAACTGGGGTCCTGGCATTGAGCCCCACTAGTCACAGCCTGCCATTCTGAAAATAACCTGTTTATTCTTACTCTTTGCTTCCTGTCTTTCAACCAATATCAACCTCAATACTGTCCCTCCTAAGTTTTAAGTTTGCTTTAAGTTTGTACACTAATATCCTGTGCAGGACCTTATCAAATTCCTTCTGAAAGTCTAGATTACCACATCCTCTGGTTCTCCCTTATTCACTCTAAAATCCTCAAAAATTCTATTAGATTTGTCAGGCTTGATTTTCCCTTCCCTTCCCATCTGACTCTATCCGATGATATCACTACTTTCCAAATGTATTGCAATTGCATCTTTAAGAACTCTCTCTCTCTCTCTCTCTCGTGAAGACAGAAGTAGTTATTCAATTGGTTTGCCATGTCCTTGATCCCCATGATCAATTCACCTTTTTTGTTTGTAAGGGACCCACATTTGTCTTAACTAACCTCTTGCTCTTTAAGTAATTATAAAAGCTTTCATAGTGTTTTTTTATGTTCCGTGCCAACTTTCTGTCATAATCCCTTTTACCTTTCCTAATTAATCCTTTTGTCCTCCTCTATTGAATCCTGAATTTCTCCCAGTCCTCAGGAATACTTTTTTTCTGGATAGTTTATATACTCCTTATTTAGATTTGATACTCTCCCTGATTTCCCTTGCACTACCTACCTTCCTTGATTTATTCTTATTCCAAACTGGGATGTACAATTGTTGTATTTCATCCAAGCTATCTATAAATGATTGCCTTTGCATTTCCACCGTTAGTCCTTTAAGTATTATTTCCAAATTTATCTTAGCCAATTCATGTCTCATATCATCAAAGTTACCCTTCTTTATGTTCAAATGTTTGTATTTGAATCAACTCTGTCACTCTCCATCTTAATGAAGAATTCCACCATATTGTGGTCACTGTTACAAGATCAAACCAGCAACCACAAAGAAGGCAGATCACACAAGGGTAAAGATGAACAATTACTTTATTAACAAAAATTCACCTTCAAACTTTAATTCAAAATCCCCCCTTTTATAACAATGCCCACTGGTTACTATGCAAATTTCTATAACAGTGTAAAACTAATAAATTCCCCAGCCTAAATATAACATACGTAATCAAAGTCTAAGTTGTATTTCCAACCAGCCCAAAGAAAAACTTAGACACAAAACAAACACAAAACACACAAGAATCACAAAACTTCAATCTCAACCGAAGCAAAGATCATAAACAAAATTCAGTTTGTTTGATAAACTGAAGCCAATAGATCTTTGAGAAAGGGAGAGAGAGAGCACAAAATTCGAAGTTGTCTTGTGTTGCTTGCAGAGAGAGGAACAACTGGCTTGGTCCGGATCCTTCTGGCTGCTTTTGGAATGTTCATCCCTTTTGAAATCCCAACATTCTAAACTGTCCTCCAGACCATGACTCATGCTCTGGGCCTCCTTCCACTCCATAGCACCACCCAGTGATGGCTTATCATTTAAGTCCTGAAAGTTTTCCATTTTATGCACATGCTCAGTCCATCTCCCACTCTCTCAGCAGTCCACCTTCACCTTGGCTCTCTAAGGCAAACTATCACTTTTTAACATAAAACCACACAACACATAGGCCAATACACAACACAGAACTCTGTAACATCACTCTTACCCAAGAAGTTTCTCACAAGATTACTAATTAACCCCTCCCTATTACTCATTACCCAGCCTAGAATGGCCTGTTCCCTCATTGGTTCCTCGACGTGCTGATTTAGAAAACAATCCCGCATATATTCTAAGAAATCCTCTTCATCATTACCCTTACCAATTTGGTTCACCCAATCTACATGTAGATTAAAGTCGTCCATTATAACTGCTGTATCTTTGTTGCACGCATTTCCAATTTTCTGTTTAATACCATCCCTAACCTCACTGCTACTGTTAGGTGGCCTGTACACAACTCCCACTAGCGTTTTCTGCCCCTTAGTGTTTCGCAGCTCTACCCATATCGATTCCACATCCTCCAAGCTAATGTCCTTCATTTCTATTGCATTCACCTCCTCGATAACCAACAATGCTACCCACCTCCTTTTCCTTCTATCCTTCTTGCATCGAGTATCCTTGAATGTTGAGCTCCCAGTCATGGTCCCCTTGAAACCATGTTTCTGTGATCCCGACTATATCATAGTTATTTCATTCATTTCATCCACCTTATTATGAATGCTCCTTGCATTGAGACACAAAGCCTTCAGGCTTGCTTTTACCGTACTCTAATCCCTTTTACCATTATGTTGAAAAGTGGCTCTTTGATTTTTGTCCCAGGTTTACCTGCCTGCCACTTTTGCTTTTCACCTTGCTACCTTTTGCTTCTACCCTCATATTACACCCTTCTGTCTCTCTGCACTCATTCCTACTCCCCTGCCACATTAATTTAAACCTTCCCCAACAGTGCTAGCAAACAAACTCCCTCGGACATTAGTCCCGGCCCTGATCAGATGTAGACTGTTCTGTTTGTACCGGTCCTATCTGCCCCAGAACTGATTCCAGTGTCCCAAGAATCTGAAACCTTCCCTCCTACACCAATATTCAAGCCACATATTCATTCTAACTCCTGTTATTTCTACTCTGGCTAGCTCGTGGCGCCAGTAACAATCCAGAAATTATTACCCTTGAGGTCCTACTCCTTAATTTATTTCCTACCTCCCTAAATTCATCTTGCAGGACCTCATCCCATTTTTGGGATCAGCTCAGGATTGTATGGTGGGGCAGACTCAATGGACTGAATAGCCTATTTTTGCTTTTGGGTCTTATTTCCAGCACTAGGCCCATAGCCTCTTGTCTTCAGATGTTCCTCTAGATCCTAAAATATTTTAGAGTGCTTGATTGCTTCACCCTCTCAGCCTCTGTCCAGATTCCAAATGCCCTGTGGATGAAATGACCCCTCTATACTTCTACGCCTTCTCCTAAAACCTACACCCTCTGGTTTTAGATTTTTCCAACCGCCTACTCTATCCATGCCCTTAATAATTTTAGTAACCTTGAGCAGGTCACTCCTCACCGATGAAAATGAACCCATCTATCCACCTTCCACAGCCCAGTGAAGCAGTACAAGCAGTCTCGTTAAATGCATTTGAGGAACAGACCTTTGAGAGCAGAGGAACTGGGAGTTAAGGGGAACAAGTGGATAAGTGGAGGTGAGTCTGCGGCCACATCAGCTATGATCTTAATGGTAGGGCAGGGGTGGTCTACTCTTCTGCTCCTATTTCTTGTTTGTTTCACGTTGCTTGAAACGGAATGTCCTGGTGAACCTCCTCTCTGCTCTGCCTACCACAATCATGTTCTGGTGACCAGAGCTGAACAAGTGCTCCAGCTGTGATCCAACCAAAGTTTTATGAAGTTGTTCCATAAGCTCCTTGCTGTTGTATTTAATTTTCTTCACCCCAGTGAAGGCAATATTTTATTTTCTTCTGAAGCACGCTATATCACCTTGTCTTGCTGTGCTGACATCTTGGGTTATTGGACATACAGCAAGTTTACTCAACTTCCCCAATAATCCCTAGGGCCCAACCATTCAATATGCATGTCCTACCTTTGGTCCTCGCACGTCAGTAACGGGCCTTCCTGGCTGTGAGCCCGTGCTACCCAAATACCCTAATTAAACTACAACCCCTGTACATCTTGAAGGGTAGGAGGAAACCAGAGCATCTGGAAGCCCATGCAGACATGGGGAGAACATACAAAGTCCTTACAGCGCCGGATTCAAAACCAGGTTACAGGTGCTATAACAGGGTTGTGATAACTGCTACACTAATCATGGCACCCTAAATGTCATTGCTCTACCTTTAATAATTCATAAATGTCATCCTTCAGCCTGAACTCCTTGTCATCAATGCTACCAACTTTCATGTCGTCTGTGAAATTGCATTCACACCCAAATCATTAATATGTCTGCTCAACAGTAAGGTTTCCCAGGCTTATAATCTCTTCTCCTTGTTCAAATTGGAGGAAAGCTCAAGAGTGTGAAAGGGCACACCAACGTGTTTCAGGGCAGTTTCATTCCCATACCCATCAGGCTCTTGAATGAGTCCCACAACAATGCTGCTTTTGTTTAGTATTAATGAATCTTTCTTTTCATTGTTGCTCTGTGCTCTATATATGGCTGTATGAATGGTAGAGATAATTTGTAACACTACTTTCAGAAGAGCCCTTCTTACTGTGTTAATGATTTTGTGACATCTTGTCATGGGCCTTGCTGATGTCCACAAAACCCCATAAACTGCATTTCTTTCAACAATACACGTTACCACTTCAAAACGGATCATTCTGGTTTGCTGGAATTTAGCTGTGACTATCCTTGATTAATTCCTGCTTTTTCCAAGGATAAATTAAATCACTGCCTCACAGCTGCATATAAGTATATTGGAATTCTTTGTTTTATTTTTGTAGGTAGGTTATAGGTTGGTGATGGCGGGTGAGGTCTGGGCCTGATGCCCCACTCACCAAGGGAAAGTACATGCATGACACATCCCCTCTCCTTTTTTGGTGTAGTGATCGCTGCGTGGCTGCTGTCTGGCTTGCCAGGCAGGAGGTCACTGCAAATGGCCTCTCCTACATTACTGCATCTGTAGCAACCCCTTCTTGTCGGTGTCCCCTGAGTTTACTATGTTATGGTGTGACTGAATGTCCAGTGGTGTAACTGGATGGTTAGACTGGGCTCATTAGCCTTGGTTGGCAGCCAGCCTAAGAGAAGGAAAACTAATTTCAAACCTGGGCAGAAGGGGCTCGTCAGCCTTCTTGAGTCATCCATCTAGGAGAAGGACACTCCTGACGTAACACCTATGACCCAAGGACCTGGCTGTCATCATCCCAGCTTGCTAGGCTTGAGGCTGATAAACGCTGGGTGTAAAGGCTGGGACCAGTACTGCATTCTGCCTTTATAAAAAAATATTTTTAAATCCATTGCACAGGCTTGAAGGACCTGCCCATGTCTATGATCCTAAATCTTCGTTCACCAAGCCATGAGATATAGATCAGCACATTATGGGCCGAAGAGCTTGCTCTTTGTTGTATAATTCTGCTCATAAGGATGTGTTCTAGCTGTCAGAAGAACAGAACGAGATGCACAGAATTTTCATTTACCTGTATCCTGATTTCGATTGTGGACTGAATGTTGCAATCTTAGGATTTCTGGTTGCCAGTTATCAATGAGGCAACAAATAGAATCTCCAGTCCAACCAGGTGACAGGTATGGGTCAACTGCTGTGGAAAGGGTCTTCAATTGCTTCAATGTAGAACACTAGGTGAAATAATCCTAAAATCAGGAGACATTGATGAAAGTAGAGCAGTGGATGTGGAGTAGATGGATTTTAAACAAGGTTCCTTGTATTTCTTACTGAACCTTAATACATTTGAACATATTTTAGACATCACAAATGCTCTTTTCCCCTCCTGATAGGGCAACAATCAGGCATACTGATCCTCCGGGACTCCCTTGTCCATTCATCCTTTCTCACTAATCACCCCCTTGATACCCATACAGTCTTCCAAGTAAAACAACACACGTGAATCTGCAGGGTTCATCCACTCCATCTGGTGCTCCTGTTGTGGCCTCTATATCTGAGACGAAACACAGACTGGAAGATCGCTTCATTGAGCACCTTCTCTCTGTCTGCTGCAATAATAGGGACCTCCCAGTGGCTAACCTTTTTCATTCCCACACCGATGTGTCTATCCATGGCTTCGTGCACTGCTAAACTGAAGCTACCAGCATATTGGAGGAAGAAAACTCAACATTCCATTTGGTTACTCTCCAACTAGATAGGACGAACATACACTTCTCTGGTTTCCGTTTAAACCCCTCATCCGAGTCTGTTTTTCCGATCCCTTTTTCTCCTTTCCTCTGGCACCTGATCACATTCCCTTCGTTCTCCATTCAGAGAGCTGGCCCTTCCTCATCACTTAGCTTTTTTTAAATCTTATACCCTCCCACCCAAGTCTCCCTATGGCCCCTTGCCTGTTAGCTTGTACTCCTCCCCCTTCCTCCCTCTTCTCTTCTCCATTCAGGCACTTGACAGCTTTTTGCTCGTACCTTGATAAAAGGCTCAGGCCCAAAATGTTCGTACCTTGCCTTTTGACATTGCAGGACTTGAGTTTCTCCAGCAGTTTTTATGTATTGCATCAGGAATACAATATAATTTCAATTTGTTGCTAATTACCAGATTTGTGATTATTATTTAGATTTACAGATAGATTTGTAAATAGTTGCATGCATTTTGAAAGTTTTGCCCATTCCTGTGGCGAACTGTGCTGTCAATTTAGTTAATGCCCTCACAATTGCTCTTGTATTTTCTTAGCTACTGAGGTGCAATCCTGAGCCTGTCTACCAAGAGGATGTGGCTGGACCAAGTAACCACGTTGAAATCTCTGATGAAACTATTAATCGGGTGTGTGTTACTGTTCCTCAATCTTGTATAATTTGCACAAACAACTTGAATTTCTGCTTTTTTGGTGAATCCTCGTTGGGTACTCACTGTTTCAACCACACCTTCTATCCTTGGTTCTGCTCTCACTTCCAGGGAACTTTCCCCTTTCTGAGGTTTAGTTGCTTCAGCTGTGAACCACCCTTGGGGGTTTTTCCCCTGGAACCATGTTTACCTTGATCTCAGCAATATGATATTCCAACACCCCTAACCCTTATTTCTGCACCATAATGATACCAAATTAGGGGGGATATGTTCTAATCCTTGGCATTCTGATTAAATGTGGCAAAATTCCAGTGGTTGGTGGACCATTACTCGCTCAAGTGTAGTTTCTCCTGTGAATGGATAAAGGGTTTATTGTGATATGCAGGTACAATGTACAACTACAGTGTAAGTTGTACTTGTTGCTGCTTCCCAGTTATGCAAGACACACTAACACAAATGCAATTAAGATGCCATGATAAGAAGGAAAAGTCACCTTTGACTTGTAGTGCGAGGAATGTGTTGTGTCAACAGTGTCTGGTTTTTTTAAAAGTGTGATGGTGCCATTTTATTGGTGATGAATGACCAACTTGATTATGGCATTTTTAAAAAATGTGATTTGAAGCTTGACTGCTGAAATGCAAATTACTGCTGTTGACATTAACATAACAATTACAGCACGGAAACAGGCCATTAGGCCCTTCTAGTCCGCACCGAACCAAACACCCCTTTCTAGTCCCACCTCCCTGCACAATGCCCATAACCCTCCATCTTCTTCTCATCCATATACCTGTCCAACCTTTTCTTAAATTATACAATTGACTCCGCCGCCACTATTTCTCCCGGAAGCTCATTCCACACGGCTACCACTCTCTGAGTAAAGAAGTTCCCCCTCATGTTACCTCTAAACCTCTGCCCCTTAATTCTTAACTCATGTCCTCTTGTTTTAATCTTTCCTCCTCTTAACGGAAATAGTCTATCCACATCCATTCTGTCTATCCCTTTCATAATCTTAAATACTTCTATCAAATCCCCTCTCAACCTTCTACGCTCCAAAGAATAAAGACCCAATCTGTCCAATCTCTCCCCATACTCCAGATGCTTAAACCCAGGCAACATTCTGGTCAACCTTCTCTGCACTCTCTCCACTCTGTTTATATCCTTCCTATAATTAGGCGACCAGAACTGCACACAGAACTCCAAATTAGGCCGCACCAACGTCTTATACAATCTCAACATCACCTCCCAACTCCTATATTCCATGCAATGATTGATAAAGGCCAGCATACTAAAAGCCTTCTTCACCACCCTATTCACGTGAGTTTCTACCTTCAGGGAACGATGTACCGTTACTCCTAAATCTTTCTGCTCTTCTGTATTCCTCAATGCTCTCCCATTTACCACGTATGTCCTATTCTGATTCTTCTTACCAAAATGAAGCACCTCACACTTATCAGCATTAAATTCCATCTGCCATTTTTCAGCCCACTTTTCTAAGCAGCCCAAATCCCTCTGCAACCCTTGAAAACCTTCTTCATTATCCACTATTCCACCTATCTTAGTATCGTCTGCATATTTACTAATCCAATTCACCACCCCATCATCTAGATCATTAATGTATATAACGAACAACAATGGGCCCAATACAGATCCTTGAGGCACACCACTGGTCACCGGCCTCCAACCTGACAGACAATTATCCACTAGCACTCTCTGGCCTCTCCCTTTCAGCCAATGTTCAATCCATTTGACTATCTTAAAATTTATACCTAAAGACTGCACCTTCCTAACTAACCTTCCATGTGGTACCTTATCGAAGGCCTTACTGAAGTCCATATAGACAACAACCAGTGAATAAGGGGAGGGCTGGAGTTTTTTAAATTTGGATAATGTTGGACAATGTTTTCATTTTAAATGAAAATGACAGTAAAGGTCTGAAATTTTGCAAAGAGGAAAACCATAAATGTAAAGTAGTAGAGGGTATGTGGGAAAACAATACAGACAGAATACTGAGCTACTAAGGCAGGTAACCTGTAAATTGGAGGACCAACCCCTAAAATTCCATCTGGGATCTCACCAATCGACTTCTCCAGTTTTCAGTAAACCCCTCTCCTGAGTGTCTCTCTTTCCCTAGCCATCTATCTCCTTTCCTTCAGCTCCCTACCCCTTCCTTCTCAATTTGGAGAGCTCCCTGTTCCCATTATTTCTCAGATTTTTCTTCTCTTCTACCCTCCCACCCATGTCCACCTATTAGCCTCTTGCTCTCCCCCTGCCCATTCCCCCACCTGCCTAATTTTTGCTCATACCCTGACAGAGGACCCAGGCTCAAAATGTTGGATTCTCTTTATTTCCTATAGATGCTGTGTGGCCTGCTGAGTTACTCCAGCACTTTTAAGTATTGCACTGAAGTGTTGAGGCAACTTTAAGACCTTATGTTCTCACGAAATGAAAAGAACAAATACTGAAGGATATCAAATCGTTATTTGAAGTGACTGCGGAGTATTTTTGGAAATTTTTATTTAATAATCACAATAAATCATACAATAAAGGAACAAACAAGTACTTAACATTTTATCCCTTACAGCCCCTCCCCACCACCCTCTAAACTACCCCGAAAAGAAGAAAGAGGAGATCACATAACATAAAACTCTCAATCAATTATTTGCCATGGTTCAGAGCAACACCATCAATGCGTGGGAAGAAGATTAATAATTCAACCCCATATATTCCAAATATAGTCTCCAAATTTTAACCAAAAAAAATTATAACGTAAATTGTTATCTTATCCAACAGAATACAAGATCTCATTTCCGAATGCCATCATTGAATACTCAAATTAGTCTAATTTTTCCAAGTAATTGCCAAATATTTTCTAGCCACAGCTAGAGCTAGTATCAAAAAAGCAATTTGAAACTTATTAAATTTTAACTCCAAGCTTAATTTCTTAATATAACCCAATAAAAATAATAAAGGATCAAGAGAAATTTTAAATTTAAAAATAGCTTCTAAAAGTTCCTTAATTCTATACCAAAAAGGCCTCACCGTCTCGCATAACCAGGTGGAATGTAAGAAAGAACCAACTTCCTTATGATATCTAAAACAGAAGAAATAAATATATTTCCTTAATTTCTCTGGAGTTGTGTATAACTGATGAAAAAAATTATAATGGACCAATCTATATATTACATTTACAATTTTAGTCACACTATCCTCACATAAAGTCATCCAATCATCTTGAAAAATAGATATGGACGTCTTTTTCCCATTTAAATTTAGATTTATAAACATCCAGCTTAAACACTTTATTCTGCAATAAAGCATACATCTCAGATATAAATCCTTTCTTACCACCATCAGGAAATAGAATTTCAAATTTAGACCGCCCGGGTAATCGTAACGTACGTCCAACATTATCCAATGATAATGTTTTATCTTGATAATAAGAGAAAAGAGGATTCAAAGGTATTTCATATTTCTCTTTCATTCTTTGAAACGAAATAAAATATCCTGCTTCATAACAATCTTCTACCAATTTAATTCCTTTCTGTTCCCACAATTTCAAAAATTGATTATTAAGTGTAAAAGAAAAGAGCTTGTATTGAAACAAAGGAGTTTTAGCTGAAAATTTACCTTGAGTATCTATAATTTCTTTCTTTTTAGTCCATAATTCCATTAAATGTTTAAACCCAGGCAAATTATAATTACTTAATAATTGAGAATTTCATCTATAAATAAACTGATCGATCTTCTTAATCTGAGATAATTCAATATTAGCCCATATCAAAGGTTTATCCACTTCAAACATCTTGTTAATAAATTTCAATTGTGCCAATTCATAATAATTCTGAAAATGAAGTTGCAAACCTCCTAATGCATCCTTCCAAGTTCATTTCTGTTATGACATCCTTACCATTTTAGATTTCTAAAAAAAAACTTTCTCACCAAACCATTCAAATCTTTAAAATTTTTTGAGGAATCTTGCAAGGAATAGATTGAAAAAAATATTGAATTCGGTGAAAGATATCCATTATGACACAATTACCATGTCCTATTTATGTCATGGGTAAATCTTTCCACCGATTCAAATCATATTTCATTTTAGACAATTAAATAGTTCAGTTCATATAAATGATTATTCTTCTTTCTTTGGCTTGGCTTTGCGGACGAAGATTTATGGAGGGGTAAATGATTATAATTACTATATTATGATACCTAAATATTTAATCCTGTCAGACCACTTACATTTCACTGTCTACAAAGTGAATAATCCATTTCAGCTAAAGGCATAATTTCACTCTTTTCCCAATTGATTTTGTATCCCAACACGTCACTGTACTGCTCCAATCTTTCATGCAGATTCCCCAAAGACAACAAAGGTTGTGTTAAATGTATCAAAAACATCTGCAAACAAATTTATTATACTCTTCAGCTTTCACCTCAATACCCTTAATATTACTATCTTGTTTCATCATCTGATACAAGGGTTCAATACCAATGCAAATAGAGCTGGTGACAAAGGATAGCCTTGTCTGGTCGATCGAGATAACATTTGTCCATTTGTCACAATCCTAGCAGTAGGATTTTTATACAAAGCCTTAATCCAACCAATAAAAAGAGGCCCAAAGTTGAACTTCTCTAAAACTTTAAAACAAAAAATTCCATTCCACCCTATCAAAGGCCTTTTCTGCATCATTGGTTGGTCAGACTGCTCCCGAGAAACATTAATTCAAGAAATCAATTTTACAATATCTGCTGAATATCAATTTTTAATAAAACCCGCCTGATCTACACGAATCAAATCTGGTAAGTATTTAGCTAATCTATTAGCCAAAACCTTGGCAACAATTTTATAATCTATATTCAATAAAGAAATAGGTCTATAAGATCCTGCTTTTAGTGGGTCTCTATCCTTCTTAAGAATAACTAATAATTGCTTGAGAAAAAGATTCCGGGAAAGAGCCAGTTTCGTCACGAGTTTCAATAAAGGAATTAATGTCCTGAAATTCTTTATAAAATTCACAAGTAAAACTATCGTCACCTGGAGACTTCCCACCAGGCATAGATCGAAGTGCTTCCATCACTTTAACAGTAAAAGAAGCATCTAGATCCTTAATATCCATATCCTTCAAAGAAGGTAAAATTAAATCAGACAAAAAATTATCATCTTCCAAATCTTCAGAGATATACAATTTCTCATAAAATGTACAAAACTCATCATTAATTTCCTGAGATTTATATGTAATCATTGAATCATGTCTAGAAGCTTGTTCTGTTTCTAACTGCCACACTAAAACTTTACGAGCGCTCTCAGTTCTCTGTAATTTCTCAAACTTATGTTTGTAACGAGTTATACTATAACTTCAAATTAACTAAACCTGCTTTCGTAACTTCGTAGAATTTCATTGCGAATCCTTTTCCAAAATCTCTATCTCCTTCTCCAATTTAAGGTGGTATGTGAGTGGGGGAAAATGGTTCAGAATTAGCGATTTCGTCACTCTGCCTGGACCCTCAGCTGAGCTGATAGCAAAGTGCTTGTGAATGGCACTGGTAGAGATGGATATTGAAGGTCATTGTAGACTGGAGGGCCAGTTTCTGTGTTGTATGACTGGCTCTGTGACTCTATGTGAAAATAAACTGGAGCAACCAGGGAAAAAAGTGCACACATCCCACAGGCATCACCTGAGGTCAGGATCATTTGTCTTTGAAAAGCTTGCAGATTCAGTGGATTGAACTCCGTTTTGACTCTAATGCAGTTTCTCTAAGATGATAACTATATCTGGAGATACAAATGCTAGGCGGGGGGAATATTTAAAGTTGTTTTCATCCCCGATGTTGCTGAAATTTATGATTATGACAAATATGATTTTAAAATATATGTACAGGTGGCCTACTTGGGTTTTGATCACTCTGCTGCAGAGGTTGCCCTGAGGAGGTTTAATGGCAACGTTGAACGTGCTGTTCAAGCATTGATCGATCACGGTGGCTACCTACCTGCAAGTCTACTGAATTCATACCCCTCGTCGTTGTCACCAGAGGAAGCGGAGGTTGAAGGTGATTAGAATGCATTGGTCGATAAAGCCGAACCATGTTTGGTAGAAGATGAATGTGTTTTTTTTTAATTGGAGTAAAGATCAATATCCATGGTGACGTTCATGATTCCAAAACTTTTCATGGCTATGGAATTA